>NW_027417503.1:0-135442 GCF_009905375.1 Apium graveolens | reverse complement strand
TTTCTCAGCCACTGCAACAAACAAAGTCAGTTGAAAATCAATGAAATAAAAGTGCAGGAAATAAAGGAGATAAGAAAGGGAACTTACTTTTCTTATTAACGGCGAAAGGCCGCGTTCTACCAGGACGGTCTCCCCGGATAAGGTCCCAACAATAGGAAGTGCCGTTGTCTTGCGTAAGGAGGTTGAAACCTCTAGCCTCCTCCTCAGACAAAGTTATGTCATTCGGGCTCCCGTCTACGGCCAGCCCAAAGGATGATCGAAACAGGGAGCCCCAATCTCCACCTTCCCCAATAACAAACAAAAAATCTTCTTCCACCCCAAGTTGTTGTCAGGGATGGACTTCCCATTTACGATATGGGGGATAGTGGGGCGCTTGGTTGATAGAAACCCAACCCGGACTTTTATCAGGGCTGTTTTTAAACTGAAAAATCTTCTTGAAGACAGCAACAGATGTGGGGACGTTGTGCTTGGCGCATTGCGACAGATAACACAGAATCAACCTCCAGGAATTAGGGGGAAGTTGGCAAGGGCTGATGCCCACATCAGCCAGTAGCAAAGGAATGAATGGATGAAAAGGGAGTCTAATACCTGCCCTCAGAGTATCCCTATAGACGCATAGCGCGTCCTTCTTCCACTGACAGGCCCTGTCGGCCGGACCCGCAAGAACCAGCTTAAAAGGCTCCTTGATTTTGAAGCAGCTGCTCAACTTTTCCAGCTCCTTGGGATCCCGTAAAGCGCTGATATGATCGTGCGCGTCCAGATGCGCATCAGACGGATACTCGTCCCCTCGAGTGTTGATCATGTCGATTAAGGAGGTATACCTCGATCGAATAGGAAAATCATTGGACTTTCTAGCCACGTTCATCTTGGCCAAACGAGTCATTCTTTTGTCAGCCATCTGAAAAAAAAGTATGAGGCACGTAAATAGGCTATCTTAAAATGGCACACAATGGAAAAATAATGAAAAGCAAAGGGAGGAATCTTACCTGAAGAAGCGCTCCTGAAAAAAGGCTTTGAGCTCCGACTTGCTGTTATTCCTCTGAGAATCTTAGCAGGAAGATGAAGAAGAAAACTAAGAAATGAGAAAGTGAGGAGTAATAGCCTTTCCTCATTCCTTTATATAAGAGGAAAAGGAAGTTGAAGGGACGAAAAGCCCATTGAGGACAAAAGCCCATAAGAAAAAGCCCAGAAAAAAGAATATTCCAGAATATTCCAAGGAATTCTAGAGCATTCTTAACTGGGTGTATTAAGCCCAGATCAATAAAAAGAGGCCCAATAAGATTTGAAAAGGCCCAATAAAAGAGGCCCAATAAGATTTGAAAAGGCCCAATAAAAGAGGCCCAATAAGATTTGGAAAAGCCCAATAATAGAGGCTCAGAAAAATTTAATAAGGCCCAACAAAAAAGGCTAGGCCCAAATCCAATTAGGATTTGGAAAATACAATACCCTAAATTAAAGCTAAATAAAGAAGGCTAGTGAAAGACCAGGAACCAGGTCGAAATCCAGGTCGTGAATCCTGCCCGAAATCTTTCGAGCAGACACCCGAAAATAGCGGGTAAAAAAGACCAGAATCCAGGTCGAAATCCAGGTCGTGAATCCTGCCCGAAATCTTTCGAGCAGACACCTCGAAAATAACGGGTAAAAAAGACCAGAATCCAGGTCGAATTCCAGGTCGTGAATCCTGCCCGAAATCTTTCGAGCAGACACCCGAAAATAGCTGGAATAACGGAACTGAATTGAGGTCGAAGCTTCGACCATGAATGAGGTCGAATAAAACCAAGCATCTTTCAAAAAATAGGGATTAAAAACCCAGGTCGAAGTTCGACTAGGATCCTGGTCGAATTCCAGGTCGTGGATCCTAGTCGAAATCCTTCGACCAGGAAGCAAGAAAACCAAAGAATTTTCGAACAGGATTCAGGTCGAAATATCGACTAGAATCCTAGTCGAAATCCTAGTCGATAGGCTTATAAAAAAAAAAGGGTTGAATTTTCGACCTCGATCCAGGTCGAATTTTCGACTAGGATCTTGGTCGAATTCCAGGTCCTAGATCCAGGTCGAAATTTCGACTAGGATCCTGGTCGAATTCCAGGTCGTGGATCCTAGTCGAATTCCTTCGACCAGGATGACAAGGCTGGCCCCATTTTTCGACTAGGATCCTGGTCAAAATTTCGACCTGGATCCCGGTCGAAAAAAGGGCTGGAAATTTGAAAATTCCAGAAAATAAGGAAAAATCCCAGAAAATTCCAGAAAATAAGGAAAAATCCCAGAAAATTAGGGAAAAAATTCCAGAAAATAAGGAAAAAATCCCGGAAATAAGGGAAAAATTCCTGGAAATTAAGATAATTCCTGAATAAAAGGAAAAATTCGTTGTAAATGTGTAGGTCGCTCCACACTTTACGGAAAAACGAAACCCTGTAAGGGAACAAATAGACTTAACTTCTGCGAAACCTAATCAATGTTTCCCAAAAGTTGGGGGGCAAATGATAGGGATAAATAAATTATGTTTGTATAATTAAATACTGCATTAATTGTACAAACTGTGGGCTGCCAGGCCCAATAAAAAGATATATGATACTCAGACCAGAAAGGTTAAGCCTGATGGACCAGATCAGGCCTGATGGAATAAAAAAGGCCCAAAAGCCCTGATTATTAATTAATTTCGTAATTAATTAATAAGGGACAAATCAGATGTTGAGAAGAGTCCCGATAAGGATATAAATCCTTAGAGATTAGCCTCAAGTGGACCTAAAAGGATAAGAAATCAGTTTCCTACTATCTAGGACTCCAAAGTCCATTCTAATTATGAGACTTGTCCACCAAGTCTCCTATACCAAGTCCAATTCAAGGACTCCCAACATCTATATAAGGGGCCTCACCCCACAAATCAGAACTACGTTTTTTGGCTTGATTCTCTAATTCACAGAGATACGTAGGCATCTCGTAAAGGCAGATTGAGTCACGAAACACGAGAGCAGCCATTAAAGGCCTTAAGCTCCCGAATCTTAGTATTAAATACAGCAAGTAATAACCTTGGTTTTTTATCCATAACAATTCTAAATTATTTCCAAGGCTCGATAATTATTATAAAATTGTTTCAGAACCAGAATTGGCCAACCGAACCCTGTTTATTTACCCGAAATTGATCCAACGATCCGTTTTAATTTCGAAAAATGTTTTAAAATTCATTTTAAATACCAGAAAACCTATTTATGACCCGAGACTTCTTTATAAATGATATATCATTGATTATGTGATGTATTATGTGTTATACGTGACTTGTTGATTGACTATCGGTCTATATATTCGGTGTTTACTTGATTATTGCATAACTTTCAATTCGTTAATCGGATTTGGGTGAAACGAAGGGTAGATAAAAGTATGTGTTGAATAGAATTCTATGAGTCGATTATTGATAGATACTTATGATATATGAGCGAAAGAGGCAAGATGTAGAAAAGGAAAACAGGTAGTTGAGGAGTAAGACGATTGTGATTGAAAGCGAGTGCAGTATAGTAAGCTAATACCAGGCAAGTGTTCTGAACTTTCTTGAGATATTGTAGTATTTGATAGTCTTGTTGACATTGCAAGTGCTTTGAAGCACTGAAACCCAAACTCTGATTCCAGTCATTGTTCTTGAGCCATGAACCTTATTCTTTCTAGACCATTGATTGTTGTATACCCAAACACGAACCTCAAGTATACGATACTACTTCACAAATACATACACATTAAATATTAAACACAGAACCAGATTGCTTACACCTTCAAGACATTGTATTTTATGCTTTGAAAGCCCAAATCTTTGAAACCCTGAAACGTTGATTCCTTTGTTATCCAATTCTTTCATTACCCAGCATTCAAGCTTTGAAATTACCTTATTAATCCTTACAAGGGTTGAAACCCCTTTCATTGTTAAACACTCATTGTTGTTAATGATTCTGGTTATTGCTTATTATTGTTTATTCTGTTATTATGTTAGAATTGGATTGTTTTATAAAATTGTGGACCAGATTCGTGGTCAGACCATATAATGGTCAAGTTAGGTCAATGTGTGCCTTGGATCCAGTAGTTAGAGCAGTGCTGTGTGCTTTGCTCGGGGTTTGTGCGTGACTGATCAGCAGCCTAACCTTGGTTTTTAAATTAAAAGTATAATATCCAATTCTAAATCATAATCCATTGTTCACCTGATATCATAATCATGTTCTCTTGATGATCATTATTCTCAGTTTTGTCATTATGACTTTCTGAGCTAGTTAGCTCATTTGTGCGATGTTGTTTATATTCTTTCCAGTTAAAAAGGAACCAGTTGGTAATAAGGATCCCCAGTCCAGCGCGAGAGCTAGGAGTTCAGGTTGAGAAAGCTGAGCTAGTAGGCTTCTTTTGGAATAATTTAAGTCTGTAAAAGTTTGTAATAAAGTTTAATACTCAGTTTGAGTTTGAATGATTGGGATTTGAACGGTATGTAATATAAGTAGATGTGTGGCTTGTGTGCATACTTTATCCTGTTGCGATCCGTGGTAGTTGGTAAATAGGGTCACTGCATATTATTGTTATCTTTATTCTTGTTATAAGCAGGTTATAAATAAGGTATGTGTATGTGTGTGGACCCCAAACTTCTGACCCGGGTTTGGAGGGCGTCACAGAATGCTCCTTCAGAAGATGTGCAGGGCGAGGAATATCTATTACATAGAGCTTGTGCTCTTGTTTGAGGAAAATCCTCAAGTTCCTCTGCCAGTCAAGGAAGTTTGTTCCTGTTAGCTTGTCCTTCTCAAGGATTGATTGTAACAACCCAAATCTGGGGTCAGGATTTGGTGTCACTAAACAATTATTATATAAAATAAAGAAATAAATAAATAACCCCTTGAATCCGGATCGTTTACAGGTTATGGTATGAAAAAAGAATATATCCCTTCACAACTCACAATAACTAGAATACAATTGTAAATACCTTTGAACTAATGCTCTTGTCACATTCCTCTAACATCTTCAACATCTCGCAGCGGAAATTTCTCTAACTTCTGTTGTCTATCAAAGCTATTCACTTTTACCCTAATCTGTTTCTACCAGAAATAAGAATTTACAAAGCAAGAGTGAGCCAAAAATGCCCAACAAGTATATAATTTGAGTTTCAAGCATTAATATCAAAAGAAAAACTTCCCGACAAAATCTTAAACCAATTTTAAACCATTCTATTTATTTTGAGTGAGTGAGCAAATAAACGTTGGCTGTCACCAGCCTTTAACTAAAATTCAAAAATGACAAGCGATTCCCCGATTCATCTCCTGAATCAGGGTTTTGTCCGGTTTTGAAATCATAAGACCATTCGAGAGAGAATGTCGTTAATGGCGATCAACAACAAATTAGACTTAACACTAGTTCGCATCTATATTCTGCTGATCAGTCAGAATATAATGCAGATCTATATCTCAATATACAGATCTAGTCGGGTCCCCAGGCATTACGGCCCATCTCGAGGCACCAGTCATCCCGGTCCTCAGGATTAAGTAAAACTCAATCCCCAAATTATCATTATCCAGCCCGTAGAGTGTTTTGATGTTAAATCATTTTGAATTCAAAACATCCCAATTCAGGGTTCGCAAATAACCCGAAAGAATGGGTATTTGCTCACGAGAGCAATCGAATTATAAGAACAATAATGAAAGGAACGTGCATAATCAGAGTAATTACAACGAAATGTAAAACAATTAACTATTCTGAACTTAGAATAGGAGCGAATAAATATTTACAGTATTTAAAAGAAAATTCAAGAATACTTGCAGTATTTAAAAGAAAAATCCAGAATACTTGCAGTATTTAAAAGAAAAATCCAGAATACTTGCAGTATTTAAAAGAAAAATCCAGAATACTTGCAGTATTTAAAAGAAAAATCCAGAATACTTACAGTTTTTAAAGAAAAATCCAGAATACTTGCCTCAATAAGCTTTAACCGTTATTGACTTTGGTTCGACTTTAATCGTTCGGCTTTATCGTCAAACTACTATCCTATTCTGGATACGATCCCAACATTCAGACCCTTCGGTTGGAACTTCGTTGATCTCGTCGACTAATCCCTAGATCGTTCTTAGTTCAACATCAAATATTGGGTCTTCCGTCTAAAACCTACAGGGTTGAAATACCCTAATTCAGATAACCGCGTAAGCTTAACATCAAATCGCCATCATATTCTACCCATACGATTTCATAATCCAACTTATATTTATATGTATTATTTAAATACACATAGCAATTATGGTTTACATCTTCGAAACTCGGTTCAATATTTATTTTCAGAAAATATGTATATTTGTTATTTCGAAAATAGGGTAATCGATTACTCACAAAATATCTTGTCAGGTCACGTAAATAGGTTTCATAAAGTTCAATTATATCCTCGTTCGACGTTACCGAAAATTACAGGTTACGTTCCCATATTTTCGGAATTTATTTTCCCGAAAATCGGGCAGCGTTTCCTCTATTTATCGGCCTACCCGTCGAAATCAAATCGATGTCAAATCACAACAGCCACAACATAATTAAATCCACAATCCAATTACCAAGTCCCAAACTCCGATTCGCTTAATTATTATTACTATTCATATTTTGCATTTTTATTCGTATTTTTATTTTATTCGCATTTTCGTTTCGCAACTAATTTACCAACTATTTTTATTTAATTAATAACGTAGGACTCAGATTAAAATCATCACGGTCCACCGTCGGCTCGCCGAAGCTCATCGGTGACGGCGATAAAATTCACGGGTTTCCGTTTATTACGGACATCCGACACGAATTCCATCGATTAATCACTAATTGTTCCTGCATGATACATTTTATTTCATGAATTCCGTTAAATCATTTTCCCTGCAGAAAATAATTTAATCAACAGCAAAATCTGCAGAAAAAGTCCAACGCGTGTAAACACGCACAAACAGTCAGGGAAATAGCCCGAACAAACGCAAACCGGAAGAACACACCAATGGAAACACAACAACAACCTGAATCGGAGAACCCAGTCACCACAATTACACACAAACCCCACTCACACACACACACACACATATATACACACACACAACATCCAAGATATACGCACGCATACGCGCCACCATACCTCTCGGAGATTTCCGAGAGGCAGCAACACGAAGAACAACACAGGCCGACACAATACATACACCCCCGTATATATATATATATAATCAGCAAATATCCATCATCATAGAACCGTAACAAACCAACAGAGCAACAGGGCAACAACCGGAAAAGAGTAGAGCCGGCGAACTTACCGGAACCCGACACAACAGAAGAAAGAAGTGAGAGAGAAAGGCTGTGAAAGAGAGAGATAACAATCGAGAGTTGAGAGAGAGATTTGGGAGAGATAGTCGGTGGAGAGATGATGAATGGGAGAAGAAAAGGGGGAACAGGGGAGGGTATCTCCTCTTGTATTTATTTTTATTGTATCTTATCTCTTTATTCTAATGAATTCCTGACCCGTTTGTTCGCAATTTAGCGAAATATCCGCATCGTAATTATCGTTTTAAACAAATAACCTACGAGTAATAATAACCCGAGAATTTATCCGAACATTTTTAAAAATTCTCGAGATAATTAAAATTAATTATCCTAAAAATTTTATAATTTTAAATATTATTTTTGAAACGCGCATTCAGACCCACATTTATCATTTAACGAATGCACTTGCAGTTAAAGAAAAGCCAGAAAATTCCCGAAGAAATTTTAAAATTCTCAAAATATTTGAAAGTTGATAGAATCAAAATTTTTATAATTTTTGAAGCATTTCCGAATTAATTACTGATTTTACAATTTCATGAAATCAGAAAATCCTTTAAATTTAAATAATTAATAAAATATTGACTTCTAAATTTTATAAACCCCTAAAAATAATAAATAAAATTATTAAACAATAAAAATAATTTTAGAAACAATTTTCGCATTTTTAAGAATAAATATTCAATAAAATCACTTTAAAATGAATTAAATGCATACAGCTCGATAATTAATTATAAAAGTATTCTTCGCGTCCAACCAATCAAACACAAATAACAATACAGCAACACATCGCTAACAGAACCATTACATATTTTATTTATTTAATATTTCGATAATTACATTTACAAACCGGATCTAAAATAGGTTACTTAGCCGCTATGTAACTAAAAAGACGATACAATTTTAATACCAGAATTGGATAATTGTCAAAACAAAACTTCCTATAAATACTTTATACAAAAATAAGGTAATAATGTCTCGCCTTTTGAGGATACGGATTTTTATCGGGCTATATAATGATTTGCGTATCGAAAATTTCACACCGGGACTCGTACAGGTCAAACCGTACCCCGGATCAAAAAAGTCAAAACACGGAAAGTGTTCAGAATTATCAGATTAGGTTAGGAAGGAGTTTTCGGGAGAGTTTTGGGTTGTAAAAATGCAAAAACGATTGAAGTGGGACAATTTCTGATTCTAAAATGTAATTTTTTTATAATTATGTGAAATAATCATTATTAATTCTATAAATCCTTATAAAATCATATGATAGTCCAAAAATTACCATAAAAATACCAAAATTATCTAGATTTAATTCTGGATAACTGGAAATTAAAATATCTCAATTTTTATCAGAAATAAACATCCAAATATTATTATTCATCATCAAATAATTCACATAAAAATCATATAATAATTATTTATTGATAAAAATAATTACATAATATTTCTCAGACGTTACCTCCTTCCTCCCTTAAAAGGATTCTGTCCTCAGAATCATGCTTATGAACATACCACGATATTTCTCGAGTATCCTACTTAAAATTTCTCAGAACCCGTCAGTTTAACCATTCCTCAATGGTTTTCTATCAATATCAATTCTATCAGTTGTCCATACAACTTGACTCAAACCTCCATTTTATACATATGGAGCTAAATTACTTTTCTCGGTTATATCCATATAAACGTCTTATGAAGTCATCCTACCTGACAACAAAACCAACTTATTCACAATTATTCTATCTACTTCATTGTCTAATAGGGCTAACTTAATTCACACTAATCTTCTTTTCTCTCTAATGTTAATAGTTCGTGTTCATGAACTTTCTATTTTCACTGACTGTTCTACTCTACTTTTCATGTCTCCTTCTGTTCGGTTAGCTTGACCTATGATCGTTTCCAATCGTATTCGAGAATCTTTAGTCGGTCTCTTGCATTTTCTATTCGTCTGCACCCAATGTCCTGAGCTCATGACGTCTGATGCTTCGAAATATTCTACATCTATTTAAAGGCTAAAAATAAAAATTTCGGCAATTGCATCTACTCACCACTTGGTAGCATACTTCTATTTCTTTTCAATCACTATCAAGTAGATTCATCGAGCGAGAATCTGCTACTATTAACAAGGAAATATTAATTTTGGAACGGAATGAATCATATCTTTATTCAAAATCCCGGTCTCTTGGTACTAATACTCATTTTGTTGTCCTATCAAATTAGATATCAATACGAACTTTGATGCCCACCACGTTTCATACTTAAGTAAACATCAATCATCTGCATTAATACCACCTTTGATATTTAACAACAAAGTAAGTATCAGCATAACCCAGAAGACGGATCAAAACCTATTCTTCAATTTCTAACTTTTCCAATTCTTTTAACCATTTCTCAACAATCTTAATGGTATTCACTCTTTTTTTTCTATTTGAAGCATCTGTTCCTAAATGGACCTTTCCTGATTGGTATTTACCCACACACTAGAGCTCATAATCAATTATAACCAGAATTCATATCTTTGAAGTTGAGAATGCAGTTGCTATTTTTCAACTCTTCGCAGTCATATTTTCAGGCATTCAACTTGGTCTTGCTTAGTCCTTGAATTAGCGAGGATGTTATCAATAAATACAATCACACTATCGAAGTACCCCTTGTACATCGTGTTCATTTAATCTTCAGATTCAAAATTTCTGATAATCGATGCGTAACTTCATACCTGCATTCTCTTTTTCCATGGCCACTTTTGTGCACAGCGCAAAATACTCATTATTTCATTATTCTTTCATTCCACTTCCCTGAAGTTTTTATTCACTTATTATTTCATCCTTATTGAGTTAGACGATACAGGGCTTTTGACACCAGCTTGACTCTGTGCAGTAACTGACGAGGAATCCTCACCTCATTCCTTGAGGTAACCCTGGGTAAATCATTCGTTCGAACCTCCGAGACTTCACTTTAGTTTTAAAGGATTCCACATGAGATTCATTACAACGTTCTTCTCTAGCAGTTCGCCATTAATTCCTTTGTTTAATTATTCCTGCTTACACGCATTCCTTGAATGAAATTCCCATCTTCAATTATCAGGATTTCACATTATTCTCCAATCCATTCTGGTACAACTGACGTTCATACCTTGCACATATCCTGGATTATTTTATAAAATTTCTTTATCATCCTTTTCATTCCACTTCTTGTCTTGATTAGTTCTTCATTCTCATTATTTATTATCTCTTTCAAACGTAACGAATTTCTTTTTCTTAGTAATATTACTCTGTTTATTATTGGATAAGTTATTTCTGGAGTTCATACTGGAATGAAGGCTTTTATTTGTACTATTTAAATTCTTACTAACAGAATTATCGAATTTCCTCGGTAGCTATTTCCTTAGCCTTGCTTGACGTATCACAGATCGCGTGTTTGACTTCTCTTCATTGACCAACATCTCTTTTCCCTGAGTTCACATGCGGACTTCATCAGTCTCCGTCTTTCATTAGATACTTGAATTTATGAACTTTCCGCTATTTTACAGCAACTTCCATTCAATCTGCATTCAAAATGAGTATACCTTCAAGTCCTTCCTGGAACGTCATTATGAATGATAACGTCTCTTTGTTTTGTTTTACACCTTCAGTTTTTTTAGCAATATGCTTCTCATTAGCCTGTATTAATAACTTTCTGTTCCTCTTATTTATCGAAAAGGGCGTACTCCTCTGGATAAAATCTCGCATATGTTTGCAGTAACATCACACTACTTTTACTCAATTTCCAATTTCTGTTAATGTCATTACTTCCTCCAAATTGCTAATTGCTTTGATTTTGGTTCTGGAAATCATGTCAGAGCTTGACTCACTTTAATTGGAATCGATGTCCATTTAACTAATCATTAATTGGTAAAATTGATTAATTAACTCTTTTAACTGATCAATTAAACCAAGTGAAGACTAGCTAACTGGAATCAAAGACCAATTTCATAAAGTCAATTTGATAATAACATTCTTTCTCAAAAACCGAGATTACAGTCATTTGGAGTGATGAAAACGACCATATACTTCTTTATTTCTGAATGTAGGGTAATTTCTGAAAATTTGGGCAGCACTTCCCTTATACCATTAACTACAAGTCAAACTCAAGACGACACCATCAATTAACCAGATCATCCACATTCATATCTACCCACTTTTATTAACTAAAATCATCAATTTTACCACAATTCACATTTTATCATCTTGATCAGCACCTGTCTGGCATATCATATATCTTTTTAAAATGAGACTTAAGGTCTTAAATCAACAAGGATTAATATAACCACTCCCTTTCCAGTTCTTTCAGAATCTTACAAAATTTAATTAGTGAACTTTAAAATTTGTCTCGTTTCTCGAAATTTTATTTCGCGAGTATTTTAACTTATTTCTTGTCATTACTAATTGTGTACATTTACTTTTAAGAATTATGCCGCATCTTTCAACCAATCACGCCAATCCTCTATCTTTGAAGATACACATTCAATTCCATTAATTAATCTGTTTATTTTCTAATAACCACACATGGTTTTCATTATTATTGTCGCAATCTGGTGAAAACTCAGTCGTCAGATCATTATTTTTTGAAAAGTTTCACAGTCGAGTCACCATTGCTTCATCTCCACTTATAATTCCGCATCAAACTTTCGTAACTGACCCGGGCATGAGTATTGAATTCACAATCACTTATTTATGCAAGTTAGAGAAATTCACAATTTCTTGAAGAACACGTTCGAAGTTCGATTATATTTAAGATTCCTTCCATCCTAAATCTTCACGGAAAATATCTCCCCTGCGTCGAAGGGATGTTTTACGTAATAATTGCATGTCTGAGTCATTGTTCAGAATTTCCTTGATCTTTGATTGTCGTCCCGATACTCGTTTGCAGCGTCTAACGCACATAACTTTGCTTCCTTATTTTGTAACTAATTTATTCGTTACGATTCACTAACGATTTTATTTTTCGTCGAAATCTTCTGATTTGAAGTGCATCGCGTTAACGTACTCTACTGTACTGATGAGATCCCTGTAACTCGAACAACTGTCAGATTTGATATCCTTGCCCTGACCACGTTGTCGGTGTATCCATTCTTCCTTGCTCGCAAATGTTCAACATTTATCGACTTGCAATCATATTCTCCTTTGACACGTAATTCTACCCGTCGTACGGGACTATTCTATTTCTTTTGGAATCATCAAAGAACAGACTCGATGCAAGAGGAGAGTTTGTGAACATGAATTTGATTGAAAAACGGAATAAGGAATAATAATGCAGCAACTGATTGGAAGAATTTGTAAATCAGAAAATTGAAGGAAGAAAAATGAGTGAAGATTTAAAGGTGAATGAGACAACCATATTCGTACTCAAGATGGCAAGTCTTTCATACTATATGGCATACATCACATGATTAGGTGGCGTCCCACCCGACTCTTTGTCATTTCGACAAAGCGTCATATGACAACACTGTTGTCTCAATCAAGGATTTGAGAAGAGAAACAATTCAGAAGGAATACAATAAATTTTCTTTCATTTTCGCCTCGTATAATTTTATCAACAGAAGAAGCTCATACGTATTCAAAACTCGAGAAGAACATATGCTATCGTATTAGAAGAAAGGATGTCAGTGTCAATCACTTTCCATGCTTCGCCTACATCTGTCTTCAGGATCGTTCGGATACAGGTTTATGATTTAAGTTACCTCATTGCTTCGAAATGAGGCCTGGAAATACCTTCACACCAAATGCTTCAATAATTATATATATATAATTAGCAAATATCCATCATCATAGAACCGTAACAAACCAACAGAGCAACAGGGCAATAACCGGAAAAGAGTAGAGCCGGCGAACTTACCGGAACCAGACACAACAGAAGAAAGAAGTAAGAGAGAAAGGCTGTGAAAGAGAGAGATAATAATCGAGAGTTGAGAGAGAGATTTGGGAGAGAGAGTCGGTGGAGAGATGAGGAACGGGAGAAGAAAAGGGGGAACAGGGGAGGGTATCTCCTGTTGTATTTATTTTTATTGTATCTTATCTCTTTATTCTAATTAATTCCTGACCCGTTTGTTCACAATTTAGCGAAATATTCGCATCGTAATTATCGTTTTAAACAAATAACCTACGAGTAATAATAACCCGAGAATTTATCCGAACATTTTTAAAAATTCTCGAGATAATTAAAATTAATTATCCTAAAATTTTTATAATTTTAAAAATTATTTTTGAAACGCGCATTCAGACCCACATTTATCATTTAACGAATGCACTTGCATTTAAAGAAAAGCCAGAAAATTCCCGAAGAAATTTTAAAATTCTCAAAATATTTGAAAGTTAATAGAATCAAAATTTCCATAATTTTTGAAGCATTTCCGAATTAATTACTGATTTTACAATTTCATGAAATCAGAAAATCCTTTAAATTTAAATAATTAATAACATATTGACTTCTAAATTTTATAAACCCCTAAAAATAATAAATAAAATTATTAAACAATAAAAATAATTTTAGAAACAATTTTAGCATTTTTAAGAATAAATATTCAATAAAATCACTTTAAAATGAATTAAATGCATACAGCTCGATAATTAATTATAAAAGTAATCTTCGCGTCCAACCAATCAAACACAAATAACAATACAGCAACACATCGCTAACATAACCATTGCATATTTTATTTATTTAATATTTCGATAATTACATTTACAAACCGGATCTAAAAATAGGTTACTTAGCCGCTAAGTAACTAAAAAGACGATACGATTTTAATACCAGAATTGGATAATTGTCAAAACAAAACTTCCTATAAAATACTTTATACAAAAATAAGGTAATAATGTCTCGCCTTTTGAGGATACGAATTTTTATCGGGCTATAAAATGATTTGCGTATCGAAAATTTCACACCGGGACTCGTACAGGTCAAACCGTACCCCGGATCGAAAAAGTCAAAATACGGAAAGTGTTCAGAATTATCATATTAGGTTAGGAAGGAGTTTTCGGGAGAGTTTTGGGTTATAAAAACGCAAAAACGATTGAAGTGGGACAATTTCTGATTCTAAAATGTAATTTTTTTATAATTATGTGGAATACTCATTATTAATTCTATAAATCCTTATAAAATCATATGATAGTCCAAAAATTACCAGAAAAATACCAAAATTATCTAGATTTAATTCTGGATAACTGGAAATTAAAATATCTCAATTTTTATCAGAAATAAACATCCAAATATTATTATTCATCATCAAATAATTCACCAAAATTCACATAAAAATCATATAATAATTATTTATTGATAAAAATAATTACATAATGTTTCTCAGACGTTACATTGATCGCACAAAGAAGTTGTTTGAATTGTTTGTCATTTGATATCTACAATGTTTAAGATGTATAAGATAAATTAGTCTAAAAATGATTATTAAATTATGTTTAAGTGATTATTCAGATATATTCAAAATATGTATCTCCCACTATTTTTATCAAATTAATATCCCTAACTATTAATTCGAAAAAAATATCTTCTATATACTTTCTAGTGAGCCAAGATCCGAATTTCACAACATTTTAGTTCAGCTTTGGCTTTACTCCTAAAACATGATTCAATAAGGTAGACAACATTTGTCAATTATATCAACTATTTAACTCTTGGATAGTTTAGTGGAATAACATTTATTCATATTTATCCAATAAATCTCACCAAACTCTATGCCTCTAAGTTCATAATCCTATTGTGGTAACTTAGTTAAGTCTAACCCAAAAGTCTAAAAAATATCATAAACTTCAACACACCGTCCCACGATAGATGGGAGTACTTCGCTCTGGCGAACCCACTCCTAATCGATCTAGGGGTTAACGTGTAGGACATAATGAAAAGCATTTGAACAACCTAATATAAACATTAGGGTTTTGCTAGTATTAAATGATCATGATCCCATCATAAAGATATTCCCAATTTTTCCTTGAATAAAATACTTCAGATCAATGCTCATCAATGGTTTGACTTCCAGGTAATGAGGGAGTCACATTGGTCTCGCTTAAAACCCACAACCTTACATGTAATATCTGGGATATATCGTGTAATTATTTTTGCTAATAAATAAATATTATGCATGTTTCATATTTATTCTGTGAAGTATTTGTTAAGTGAAATATGTGTTTGGATGTTTAAAAATAATATAAATTGAGTATTTTAATTTTTATATGTCCAAAATAAAATATAGATAATTGTCATATCTTCTTATTTATTTTTATGTTGATTTATGATTCTATAGGAAATATGTGGATTTTATAAATTCTTTTTCCGAGTATTTAAAAACTATTTTATACAATCGGGAACCAACCGACGTCACCCGTTTTTACGTTTTTATAACCTGAAACTCTTCCGAGAACTCCTTCCTAACCTAATTACAATATTCCGAGCATTTTCCATGTCTCGATTTTTTCGATGGGGCGTATGGTTTGTCCTGCGCGGGTCCCGGCGTAATATTTTCGATATATAATTCGTTTCGGTAAATCAATAAAACTCGTATTTTCGATAAACGGGATCTTTTATTAAACTATTACAATTATCACCTCGTAATACGTGTAACCAGGCGCTGACACCAAGACCGCAATACAAATTGTACTGATTTGGACAATTATCCCGAAAACCGGTACCGTTTGGATCTGTTTTTATAAATAAACGTACCATTTTATATCCGGAATCATCCAACGGGATACTAATTTTCCGTAATTATAAATAGCCTTTACCGTTTTTTATTTCGTACCGAAAATCATTTGCAAACAGTAATTATATAATTTTCCAGAGAAAAACCCTAATTTCATAAAACCTTCTGAGAATCAAACTACAGTTTCAAGGTGTTATTGAAATCCGTTTGGAAAGCTCTGGTAACCAAAACGAAGGATTTTGAGTATACTTTCAGATTCCAGAACTTGTTTCACTGCAGAATCAAAGGTTTCATTTTCTGTAATTTTATTTATTTATGAATTATTTTGATTAAAAATATGAATTTTTGTTCGGATGATTGCTTGAATGATTTGATGCTTGCATGTTGTAGAGCTTGTTTTCCTGATGATTTTGATAGGTCATATGACTGATTTGGAGTTCAATATCATGTTTAAAATTGAGTTTAATTTTCGAATTTTAAAATTAGGGTTTATAACCCGTATGAATGTTCTTAATTCGAATTTATGGCTTTTTATTCTAGGGGTTATTAGATGTTGAAATATAGTGGGTTTTGTTCCTCATGAAATTTACAATCGATTGGTGTATAGCTTGTTAAAAGATGATTCATGGTTTGAACGGAGTAGTGTTTTGAAGTTTACGTCGGGTCACCGCAAACCGGTGAGTTTCTTGGCCATTTTCAGGCCAACTCAGGGGTTATTAGAATGATTTGATTGCATGGTTGTGTTCCTGGTGTTGTGTAAATTAAATTTGGAGCTTGTGGAGGTGTGAGGATTCCGGGAACGCCGTCTCCGGCGAGACAGGGCGTTTTCCGGCGACGGGGGTGCAAAATTGCACTTTATTCCCTGTTATTTTGAAAACGATGAAGTTCAGTCCCTGAACTTTCCAGAACTTGCAAATTTAGGATTCCTGTTTATAAATTATTTAAAAATCATATTTCCTATTTATTTTAATTGTAAAAATTCATTTTTAATTTCTGAAAATTCCAAAAATTATTATTTTAATTCCAAAAATTATTTTTAATTCAAAAATAAATCTGAATTAATTAGTTAATTAATTTTAGTTAATAATTAATTAGTTAATTGGTCAATTAAATCGAAAATTAATTGATTAATTGATTTAATTAATTATTAATTGATTTTAATTAATTATTTAATTAGATTTAATTATTTATTAATGATTTAAATATTCTGAAAAATAATTTCGAGCTTTAAAATATTACTTTAAATTGTTTTCCAGGATCAATAATTATTAGAAAATTATTTTGAAGCCAGATGTGGCTAACCGAACCCTGTTTATTGCTTTAAAATTGATCCAACGACCGGTTTTAATACCAAAAAATGTTTTAAAAATCATACTAAATACCCGAAAGCCTGTTTATGACTGGATACTTCTCTATAAATGGAATGTCATCGATTGTTTGACGTGCTATGTGCTATATGTGACTTGTTTGTTTGATGGTCGGTCTACATGTTCGGTGTTTACTTGTTTATAGCAAAACTTTCAATCCGTTAATCAGATTTAGGTAAGACGAAGGGTAGATAGAAGTGTATATCAAATAGAATCGTATGAGTTGAGTATTGATAGATGTTTATGATATGTGAGCAGAAGAAGCAAGGCGTAGGAAAGGGAAACAGATAGTCGAGGAGTAGGAGATTGTTATTGGAAGTTAGAGAAGTATAACAAGCTTATATCAGGCAAGTATTCTGAATTTTCTCGAGATATATTATAGTTAATTGATAGTTCTTTCTTATATTGCAAGTGCTTTGAAGCACTGAACCCTAAACCTTGATTCCAATTGTTGATCTTTGAGCCGTAAACCTTATTAATTCTGAACCATTGATTGTTGTATACCCCAATATGAACCACATATATACGATACTACTCCACAAATACATACAAACTAAATGCCAAACACTGAATCAAATTGCTTACATACTCAAACCATTATACCTTATGCTTTCAAAGACCAAATCATTGCAACCTTGAAACTTTGATTCCTTTGTTATCCAATTCTTTCATTACCTTACAACCATTCTTTGAAATTACCATATTGATCTTTTGTGAAGATTGAAACCATTTCATTATTGAACAACTAATGTTGATTATGATTTAGTTTATTTCTTTACATTGTTTATTCTATTATTATGTTAGAATTGGATTATTTTATACAATTGTGGACCAGATTCGTGGTCAGACCATATTGGTGGTCAAGTTAGGCCAATGTGTGCCTTAGATCCAGTAATTAGAGCAGAGTTGTGTGCTTTGCTCGGGGTTAGTGCGTGACTGATCAACAGCCTAACCTTGGTTTTAAAATAAAAATATAATATCCAATTCTAAATCATTAATCATTGTTCACTTGATACCTTAACCCTTTTCACTTGATGATCATTATTCTCAGTCTTATCATTGTGACTTGCTGAGCTAGTTAGCTCATTTGTGCGATGTTTTTTATGTTCTTTTCCAGTTAAGAAGGAACCAGTTGGTAGCCAGGATCCCCAATCCAGTGCGAGAGCTAGGGGTCCAGGTTGATCGAGTTAAGCTAGCTGACAGCTTTTGAAATAGTTTAAGTTTGTAAAAGTTTGTAATTATGTTTTACATTCAGTTCTGAGTTTGAATAGTTGGGATTTGGACGTTTGTAATATAAAGTGTGTGTGTGTGGCTTGTGTACATAATTTAACCTGCTGCGGTCCGTGGTAGTCGGTAAGTAGGGTCACTTCATATTATTATTATCTTCATTATTGTTATAAGCAGGTTATAAATAAGGTGTGTGTGTGTGGACCCCAAACTTCTGACCCGGGTTTGGAGAGCGCCACAGGTTTGGTATCAGAGCTACAGGTTACAAGTCACTGATACAAGCCTAGGTTGACGGGAATGGGTAGAGGGTTAGGATTAGAAGTAAGGAAATAGAAAGATAGAACGTCGAGAGGATGAGTGCGACTGTATAACATGTATTAGTATAATTGGCGTTGTGGTTCGAGATTCTTATATTGCGATATAATTTCAGATAGCAGCGATGGCCGACTCTTTCATCTCCGTACCAGCTGATCACTCAGAGCCCTCAGTTGGAGGACCATCTTCAGATCCAGATCCTGTTGTTCCACCAGTGTTGGCTATTTTACCTCCACCTATGTTGCAGCCCGTACCACTCCAGGCTATTCCACCCCCAGGCATGAGATCACTTATCAGAGGACCCCCACCTGCTGATTCAGGTCTTACTGGTCACTCAGTTACAGGTGTACCTTTTCAGTTCTCTTCCTATCTTGTCCCATATCATCAGTTCGAGGCTTGCCTTATGGAGCAGTGATTCCTACGTGGTCAGATTCAGGAGCTATTACATATTATGCGTACCAGAGAGGTTGGGAGTGGTGAGAGGCGACTCAGAGAGAGACTCCAGGTATTTCGAAGAGCAGCTGCTGTGAGGATTACTAAGGCTACTCATGAGGATATCACCCCTGATTTTCTTGTGGAGTGGGCTAAGTGGGTTCTAGAGGAGCTTGAGGAGATTGGAGGACCAGACTTGCCCCGAGCTAGAGGCACATAGATGGAGATGCTGATTAGTGCTGTTGTGGTTGTTTAGTATGTACAGTAGTGTGTAGTATGTATCAGTCGACTTTTGGGTTGTATTTGTAGACTAAATATGTTGACTAGTGAGTAGGTTTTTTCTACCTTTTGCTTTTACTTCCGAACCGTTTTAACGCTTGTACTACCTAAAACTTTTGATCTATATATATGCGTACCTTTTTCTTTTCCAGCACTGTCATTTACTTTACTACACCTGTTTTACTTTGCTTTATTTATTGCACCAGTTATACCCTTGTGATACCATATACCCTGTCCCCTTAACTGTTTATATTCTGTAAAGAAACATGCAATTTACTTAGTCCAACTGTTACAACTGTTTTCAAAAAGAGATATTTCTGTTTTACAAAACTTTTCTTTTATGCAAAGGATTTGATTTAAAAGCTAAATAAGTTGTTTGATTCTTTACAGTAAATGCCTCCCAGAAGAAATACCCGCACCAACACCCGGAATGAAGAAACCAATAACAATAATAACAACCAAGATGATACTAACCAGAATGCAAACCCAGGACCCATAGACCCAGCAATTGCCCAGATTCTTTAAATCTTGGCTCAACAAACAGTTCACCTGACACAACAGCAACAAAGACAAACAAATCCCCAGGTAACTTTCAAAACTTTTCAGGCAGTAAACCCACCAGAATTCAAGGGTTCCCTAGATCCGATTGAAGCAAATGTTTGGTTAAAGGAAATAGAGAAATTGTTTGATTTAGTTAAAGTGAAGGAAGAACAAAAGGTTGAGTTTGCAAGTTATTATTTGAAGAATGAGGTCATCTATTAGTGGGAGACTGTGAAGACATTGGAAGGTACAGATGTTATTACTTGGGAGAGGTTTAAGGAATTGTTTTTAGAAAAATATTTTCCCCAGTTTGTTCAGGATCAAATGGAGCTGAAGTTTTTAGAGTTAAAGCAAGGAAATATGTCGGTAGCTGATTATGAGAGTAAGTTTGGGGAATGGTTAAGGTATGTGCCGTCATATGTAGATAGTGACAGGAAGAAGGCTAAGAGATTCCAGCAAGGTCTGAAGCCATGGATCAGAGGGAAGGTAGCCATCTTTGAATTGGATACCTATGCAGGAGTTGTACATAAGGCCATGATTGTAGAGACAGAGAGCGAGATGTCATAGAAGGAAAAGGAAAGTAAGAAGAGGAAGTTTGAAAGGAATGAAGGTCAGTCACAACCAGGGAATTTTCTAAATTTTAAGAAGTGCAAGTTTCAGCCAGGAAGAAATTTTAATTTCAAAAAGCAAAATACCGGCGACGGAGGTCAAGGTAACCGTCCAGTCAATGTGAATCAGCCGAATCAGTTGAGGCTAAATTTTCCAGATTGTCAGGTATGTGGGAAGAAGCACGGAGGAGTTTGTAATAAGTTGAACGTGGTTTGTTTCAAGTGTAATCAGAAAGGGCACTATTTAAGGGAGTGCCGAAATCAGCCAGCGAGAGAGCCAGTGAACAAGGATCAGCCTACCCGTAATCCAGCGGTTAAGGTTCCAGCTATTGGATTTACATGCTTTCAATGTGGAAAGCCAGGATATATAGCTAGGGATTGCAAGACACCAGCCCCAGTCAGTAATGCATTAAGAATTATGGGATCCAGTCCAGCAGTAAATGAGACTCTGAGGGCTAGAGTTTTTGATATGTCTGTAAAGGACGCTATCCAGGATACTGATGTCATGACAGGTACGCTTAATGTGAATTCTTTATGTGCCAAAGTGTTAATAGATTCGGGAGCAACTCGATTGTTTATTTCTCAAGATTTTGTTAGCAAGTTAAACTGTTCAGTTGAGTATTTAAATGAAATAATGACTGTGGAATTAGAAAATCAAGAACGTATATCTGTTAATCAAGTTTGTGGGAATTGTGAGATTGAGATTCTGGTAATAAGTTTTGTGTAGATTTGACACCATTTAAGCAAGGAGAATTTGACGTTATTTTAGGAATGGATTGGTTATCTAAGCACGATGCCCAGATAGATTGTTGAAATAAGAAGGTAATGGTAAAGACACCAGACGAGAGGATAGTAACATTTAAGGGTCAGAAGCAAACAAAGAAGTTTTTAACAATGATTCAAGCTAAAAAGTTACTATGGCAAGGATGCGAGCATTTCGTTGCTTATGTGATTGATAGAAGTCAGGAGCCAGCAAAATTTGAAGATATTCCAGTAGTCAATGAATTTCTCGACGTGTTTCCCGATGAGTTACTAGGACTTCCTCAAGACAGAGAAATTGAGTTTGCAATCGACTTAGCACCTGGAATGGAACCAGTATCCAAGGCCCCATACAGAATGCCGCCCGTTGAGATGAAGGAACTAGCAAAGCAATTGCAAGAGTTATTAGAGAAAGGAGTAATCAGACCCAGTGTATCCCCATGGGGTGCACCGGTACTGTTTGTCAAGAAGAAGGATGAAAGCATGAGACCGTGTATCGACTATCAGGAGTTCAACAAGCTTACAATCAAGAACAAGTATCTGTTACCCAAAATTGATGATTTGTTTGACCAATTAAAAGGAGCCAAGTACTTCTCCAAGATCGATTTGAGATTGGGATATCATTAACTAAAGATTAAGCCAGAGGATATACCAAAGATAGCTTTCAGAACAAGGTATGGACATTATGAATTTTTAGTGATGTCTTTTGGATTGACCAATGCCCCGGCAGCATTCATGGACCTGATGAACAGAATTTTCAAGGAATACTTGGGCAAGTTTGTTATTGTGTTTATAGATGATATTTTGATTTATTCACAGACAAAAGAGGATCACGCAGAACATTTGAGGATAACTTTGGAGATTTTAAGGAAGAAAAAGTTATATGCTAAATTCTCGAAGTGTGAGTTTTGGTTACAGGAAGTCCAGTTCATAGGACACATAGTCAGTAATGAAGGGATCAAAGTGGACCCAACGAAGCTTGAAGCAATTACAAATTGGGAAAGACCGAGAACCCCAATAGAAGTAAGAAGTTTCTTGGGATTAGCGGGATATTATCGCCGATTTGTTCAAAATTTCTCAAGGATTGCAACACCGTTGACGAAGCTTACACGGAAGAATGAAAAGTTTATATGGAATGATAAATGTGAAGAAAGTTTTCAGGAATTGAAGCGAAGATTAATCACGGCACCTATTTTGTCGCTTCCAAATGACCAAGGGAATTTGTAATCTATAGCGATGCTTCCCATAAAGGACTCGGATGTGTTTTGATGCAACACGATAAGGTTATTGCGTATGCGTCAAGGCAATTGAAACCGCACGAACAGAAGTATCCTACCCATGATTTGGAGCTAGCAACTATAGTATTCGCTTTGAAGATTTGGAGACATTATCTATATGGAGAGAAATGCGAGATTTATACGGATCACAAAAGCTTGAAGTACATATTCACACAGAAGGAGCTTAATATGAGACGTAGAAGATGGTTAGAGTTGATTAAGGATTATGATTGCATGATTAACTATCATCCCGGTAAAGCAAATGTTGTAGCGGACGCGTTAAGTCAAAAAGAAATTTTGAATGTGTTTTCAGTACCCGAAGAGATATACAAGGAATTTCAGAAACTGGAATTGGAGATTAGAGTTTGCAAGCCTGATGAAGCAAAAATGTATAGTATGACTTTCCAGCAGGAATTGTTAGAAAAGATAAGAAAGTGTCAAACAGAGATAATGAATCAGGACATTAATTATTTAGTAGGAGAGGAATTGTACACACAAAAGGATGACCAAGGTATTCTTAGGTTTTCTTCTAGAATTTGGATTCCACCATTAACGGAGTTGAAGAATGAAATTTTACAGGAAGCTCATAATTCAAGGTATTCAATCCATCCAGGAAGTACCAAGATGTATAGAGATTTAAAGGAAAATTATTGGTGGCCCGATATGAAGAGGGAAATTGCAGAATGGGTTAGCAGATGTTATATATGTCAGAAAGTTAAAGGAGAGCATCAGAGACCAAGTGGATTGTTGCAGCCATTAGAGATTCCAGAGTGGAAGTGGGAGCATATTGCCATAGATTTCATAGTCGGATTACCAAGAACTAAAGCTAATCATGATGCCATTGGGCTTATAGTGGACAGACTTACCAAGTCAGCTCATTTTTTGCCTATAAATGAAAGATTTTCACTAGACAAGTTAATCCATATGTACCTGAAAGAAATCATAGTTCGTCATGGAGTCCCTATGTCTATCGTATCCGATCAAGATCCGAGATTTAATTCAAGGTTTTGGAAAAGTTTTCAGGAATGTCTGGGAACGAGACTGAATATGGGTACGGCTTACCATCCATAGATGGACGACCAAAGCGAAAGGACAATCCAGACAATCGAAGACATGTTACGTGTTTGTGCCATTGATTTCAAAGGAAATTGGGACGAGCATTTACCCTTGGTAGAATTTGATTACAACAACAGTTATCATGCCAGTATTCAGATGCCACCCTATGAAGCTCTTTATGAACGCAAATGTCGATCTCCTGTATATTGGGACGAAGTAGGAGAACGCAAAATACTTGGACCTGAATTGGTGCAACAGACGAAGGAAGTTATGGAAGTTATCCAGAAGAGATTGAAAGCAGCACAAGACTGCCAAAGGAAGTACGCAGATCAATCAAGGAAAGATATGGAATTCGAAGAAGGAAATCTAGTATTACTGAAAGTATCTGTAACACCCCCAGATCCGGGGTCGGGGATCCGGGTCGTCACGGTCTTTCTTTCCACAATATCACTTCACTTAATTAATAATAAATAACCTTATGCTGTGACCCCACACTAACACACACCACAACCCGTTATAGTCTCAGAGATGAAATTTAAATAAGTACAAGTCTTTGAATCCACAATTTAAAAGTTATTACAACCCAAAATGATTACTTGATAAATTTACAGTTAATTGCCATTATCTGCCACAAGTTATAATTATACATAATTGATTCTCAAAAGTAGATGGTCTGATCTACAATAGATCTACCTCTGCAGCTATAGCAGCTACAACATCAACGGGAAGACGCGGGACGCTTCCCACGCGCTTGCGCTGGGTCTGCTGGAGTCTGGCCATCTTTCCTAACTGTTGTTGTGTGATGAAGAAATAAAGCAAGGGTGAGCAGCAAGCCCACCAAAATAATATGTATAATGATTAACAATATATGAGCCTTCTCATAGTACTCATGAAAGTCTTGGTCAAAAGAAATGAACCAAGTTTGATATCTTAATGCGATGAAGTCGCAAAATATTCAGTATATATACATATATACTTTTCAAAATATTGGAAGTCCTCTTCCATGCATAATATACACAAAATCCCAGTGTATAACTGTATAAAAATATCGTTGCAAGGTGATCTCATATATCTAACCTTGTCTCAACGTTTTTCTGAAAATCTTTGTCATTCATAAGACAATTATTAATTAGATATAAGTTTAAAAGATGAGGTTACCAAATACCCCAATATACTTATATCTTTCCCAATACTACTTGAACTACCACCGTTCAGTTATAATCAGTTTCAAAAGTTCATCACATAGATGAGACTACAAGACAAGATTTGAATAGATTCAATCTTTGAAATATTATTGAATGAAATAAAGTTACGAGATACTTTATTTAGTCCCGATATATATATATATCCACATATATATATCTCTTAAACATTTCCTGGAACCTCTGTTATGTAAAGTATGAACAGAGTTTGAAACATCCAATGAATTTTGGAAAGGAAAAGAATTTTGGCATAAACCCGATATCTCGCTGATCAGGCAAAGATACCAATAAGTAACCTTTTCTACTAGTAGATGGACGAATTCCCCACTGGTCATCACCCTGGTCATAATTAAGACCTATGCTGGACTGCCACTCAGCCACTTATGCATTTGATGGACTCCCACTGAGCCACTTACACAATAATAGACCGTACCCCGGCCTGTCGCTTATGCCGACTCAATGAGAGGGGCTTACTTCCCGAACGTTGGGCAAGTAATCAATTCATTTACCAAATCTGCAACCTTGTTGCGAATATAAAATACACCACAGAGCCGGATTCCCCAGGTTTTGAGCGAGTATTTAAATCCCCTTTAAAAAGGAAGATCTTAAATATAAAAATGAGTTTTGGGATCCGCTCTGACTTTTAAAAATCATTTTGAAGACTCGAAAACACTTTAAAGAGTGTTTGGAGTAAGGCTGATTTAATGAAGTAAATCAGTCCCCAGAATATTAGAAAATATCTGAATATTATTAATTAAATAATATTCCCATAAAGAATAATCTTTATAAAAATAATTGAAGTAGAAGTATTAAAACTTATACTTGAAATAAACATTAAATAACCAAAGAAATACTTATATGAAAGTATTATCTTTATTTGAATAATCGAAAATAAGTTTGATTATTAACACCTTACTCTTTAATAAAATAAAGAATATATTACAGCACATAATCGGAGTCATAGATCCTCAAATGAATATTCAAATAATATTCATAAATAATATAAAAGAGTCATAAGACTTCGAATGAATATTCAAATAATATTCAATAAATAATATAAAAGGAGTCATAAGTCCTCGAATGAATATTCAAATAATATTCAATAAATAATATAAAAGGAGTCATAAGTCCTCGAATGAATATTCAAATAATATTCAATAAATAATATAAAAGGAGTCATAAGCCCTCGAATGAATATTCAAATAATATTCAAATAATAAAATAAACTGAGTCATAAGCCCTCGAATGAATATTCAAATAATATTCAAATAATAGAATAAAGGTATCGAATAAACCTTATTCGATCCATAGTTTTAAAAACTATATCCATATATATATATATATATAAATATATATATATAATATACTCGGGAACATCGACTCCCGGTTTAGAAATATGTTCACCTTTTATCCCCTATACTAAGGGTATACGCAACTACTTGCTTATTTCTAGCATAGGTATTATGCAACTATAAGCATTGAAATCAACAGATAGATAACCAGATTACGAAACAGACATGCATATATACCATATCAGCATGCTCCAATATATCGCAAAATTTGCTAATAACAATCATGCACTATCACAAGATATTGCATATACATATATTTACATCACAACAACAGTATATCGGGTAGAAAACTTGCCTGAGCGACTGGGGGTTACGAATGGCTCGGGACGAGTCTGGTAACCTATAAACAACAAGTAAGTTGGAATTAAACCAAAGTCACTTGTAAATCTATACTTTAACTAACTTAGACTCTAACGCTTGTTTTGCGCTCACTGATTCGCTTAAGTCACTCGGGTACCCTCGGCTCCACCATTTTTAATAATTTAACCTTTACGAGTTTTAAAGCGATTCCTTCTCGAGTGACTTACCAACTGCCTAAAACACTTACCATAAATGTTTCATGCATTAATTAACCCTTTGTGGTCTTTAACCTACATTTCAAAGTAAGGCGGGGGGAAAAGTTTCGTTCGCGAAACACCGTTACTTGAAACGGTCGTTTCTCCTAAACCGTGCATCGGAATCGAACGAACTACATATCAAAACGAAGCTCGTAACATGAGCTATCTAAACATGGCAGTGGTCATAATCTAGCAGGGGGTTCTCGGGTCCTAATGCTATGCACAAAAACAGTCCAAAGAAAATCGGACGTTACGACGGCTATGTTTACGCGATTTCCAATTTTTTAAACCATCCACAATCAACCCAAATCAACCTCAAATCCAACATACAACCAACATCCATCCTTATCACATCATAACAACCCCAACCAATTCAATTTAACCATTCATACTTATGCTTAAACTTTACTTTAATCATTCTTAAGTTTCTTTAAATCAAAACCACAAAATTACCATTTCATTTCACTACCATTCCAAATCTCAAACTCTAATCATAACAACAACTACAATAACATCCTACTCATCAAAATCACCTTATAATATATATGAACCTAGGGTTTGAAAATGGTATACCTTCCTTGAAGTGGTGGGTTGAGCTAGGAAGCCTTAAGAAGCTTGGAGAAGCCTTAGGAAAGCTTGGATCTTCAAGAAAAACAAGAAAAAGTTCAAGTTAAAAACTTGAAAACACTATTCATTGTCTTCTTCATTGATTAAATGGAGAAGCTAGAGAAAGAATTAATGGCTTAAACTCATGATATAGCCATAACTAAGCATAAAGATGGTTAGGGAATTTTCTTACCAATTAAGGATGCTTGGATCTTGATTTTGAGAATTTTAGCTTTGAAAAAAAGTGAAAAGCCGAGAGCTAGGTGATGAACAAATGCCTTGGCTGATTTTTTTGATTTTTGATGAAATGATTTGCTAGCTTGGTTGGCTTGGTTTTGTTTTTAATTTAGCAAATTACTACCTTGCCCTTGAATTTGTGTGGTCCTTAATCAACCACACCTCCCTTCTTCCCATGTCATGCTTACCTCATCCTCATGATGTCATCCTTCCTTCCTTGTCTTCTTTCTATTGGTTGGATGACATCATTCCCATTAATCCCTTTGATTAACTTCCTAATCGTTGCCTAATGACCGCTGATCTGTTATACGGTTCGCTTAACTTTCGCTTTCATTTATCGTTTGAAGGATCATACCCGGGATCTTATTACTTAGGTCCCCTTAACCTTTCTCAATACATTGTATTCCTTTTATGATCCTCTCTTATAATCCTTTAATTTAAATCCTTTTTATCCTGTTACCTTATACTCAATTCTCTCCGTATATTGTGGATTTCCGGGAAAAATCAAAGTGTTCGGAATTGGATTCTGACGATCTTTACATACACTTATATACCACATAGAGTACTAATAATATCCCATAAGATCAATAACAGAACCCCTACATAGCGTGGCATGAAAAGTTTTCTCATTCAGCAAAAACACTATTCATAAGGGTTTCAAAAATTTCCAAAAATTGGGGTTATTACAGTCTCCCCTCCTTAAAAGGATTCCGTCCCGGAATCAGATAGAAAACAAATGGGAATACTTGCTTAGCATTACACTTTCTAACTCTCGAGTCAATTTTCCCACATTGTGGTTCTACCACCAAACTCTGCCTAGTTTGATAATCCTTCTCCTAAGCACTTGTTCCTTTTTCACTCTATAACCCTTCCTGGTTGCTCCATATAGGTTACGTCGGGTTGCATATCTATGCGCTCATATGCCTCTATTTATCTGGCATCTGAATTACACTTCCTTAACATTGATACGTGAAACACGTTACGACCTGCCACATGTTCGGGGTTAGGGCTAGCTCATATGCTAACTTCCCAAACATCTTAATATATCCAAGGGTCCAACAAATTGTAGACTTAGCTTTCCTTTCTTTCCGAACCTCATCAATCCTTTCTAAGGGATACCTATAACATTACTAGGTCCCCTATTTCATACTCTTTATCCTTTCGTGTGAAATCAACATACTTATCATGTCCATCTTGGGCTACTACCAGCCGTCCTCTGATTAGATCTATCATATCCTTGGTCCTTTGGACTACTGCGGGTCCGAGCATCTTGCGCTCTACAACTTCATCCTAACATAAGGGAGATCGACATTGTCTTCCCTCAAGGATTTCATAAGGTGACACCTCGATAATGACATATGATCTATTGTCGTAAGAAAACTCAATCCGTGTTAAGTGATCATTCCAAATTCTTTCAAGTCTACTGCACAGACTCTCATTATAGCGTTTAGCATTAGAGCTTTTGCTTCTCAATACCCATTCTTTTCCAGTTCATAATCGCTATCACCTTCCGTTCCTAATATTATACTGGTTATACTTTTGCTCGTTAGCGTTCTATAACCTTTTAATAACCACGTCAACCTTAGTATCACGAATGTGTTCCCATTCCGCATACTACCACCACTTTATTACTCCTTTTTCAGTTGTTTCTATTTTCCGAAATTTGATCAATCAAATAGAAGTAAAGGAATTTGTTGAGAGATCACTATGATCATGAACACTTGTTATATTGCATAGTTAGTACAGAAGGTGGCTAGCCTTTAGTACTTGACAAGCAATTAAACAATAGATGGTATCCTACTCGGCTTCTATCACACAGATAGATAGTCATTCGGCAATACCTCCCCTTTTGGAAGGGTTGTTCTTCTCAGCTTACATGAAATGAAAAGAAGAGAAAAGAACGAACTGAAGAGAATTGTATATATGAAAAAAATATACTGCCACAAAATATCTGGCTTGGAACCTACCTCTGAACTATAGAGGTTTGTCATAGGAGAACAAAACATATACGTATTTATATCAGCATCAAGCATTATAGCCTCGTATTTCCCATGCCTAAATATTTTCGCTATCCCGTCCATCATTCTATGGACCCACACTCTTCCTTGAGCTTATACATAATCACCTTTGAAACTCCCTCGACATCGAAAATCGAATCTGGGATCTCATTCTAGACATCATCGTTACTTGAATTCTATGCTTGCACCGCAACCTTTCTCGTATAATAATACGACTCTCTATTGATAAGAAAGAATAATTATTCACTAGGTAGATACTCTACTTAATTAGTCTATCAATGATAACTTATACACTACCACTACCCGATTAGTGGTACTCAATCTCAACACTCATTCCAATACAACTCTCACGGTTGTAATCAGCTCATTAATCGCAGAATCATTACTGCCTTACTATGGTCCACCACTGACCTACTGTAGTCATTCATTTTCCATGAAGTCTTAATAACTAACCATACGGAGTCCATACATCTCGTATCTAATTCTCCTAAGGAGTTAACATAACCACCAATCACAATTCATGAAGAACACTCCAAACTCTGACGTACTTTCATGACATGAAGCAGATAAAATTTGCAGAAGAGTTTCGCTCAAAGCAACGATAGCAGGTTAATACCATTCTTAATCATATGCCTTCAATAGAAGACTTAACTCAAAGGTTTGTTTAGTCCTTTTTGAACTATGGTCCTGGCTTATCTCAAGATAGTATCTTCTGAGATAGATAGCTCGCTCATGGCGATTACACGAATTAAACCTTTACTAACTACTATTACGGTTGGGTATTGCACAGTCATCAGAAGGAATGTCAATCTTCCAAACCATAATACAACCTTCACAGTTTTAACCATCATCACTGTATTCCTTTGGCACAAGTGCCTATAATTATCCTCTTACCTTTAAAGTGTCGGCCACCTCTTTGGCCTTTCCTGATAGTACAATTTCCTTACAGTCAATGTCATTTTAACCACCTCCAAATAATTTTCTACCTCATTTCAATCACAGCTTATGTGAAGATGTTTTCCTTAAAATCTGATGAGTAAAAAAAAAATCACCATTTTTCCATAAGTTATTGCCTCAGTCTTTAGAGGTTAATCACTGTCACGACTGACTCTCAACTATACTTAGAACATCTTTTATCTTAAGTCCTAATTGCCTAGAACAATTTCAACCTTTACTGGTTTGATCCATACTTTCTCGTGGTTTAACACGTGCCCCACTTGGCATCATTATAATTACGTCATATTTCCTTTATCCCCATTTCCATTCTTGAGAATTTTGAATATTACCTTTTTCCTTATAAAACCTCTAAGGTTATCCTTCAATCGTTCCTCCTGTATTCCCTAGATACAGGGCATATCACAATACCATTTACTAATAGTAGAACCATTGTCTATATACTTCTGCAAAATTTCTCCACTGATTCTTAAAGGTTGTTGTTACCTTAACCCTTTCCCAATCATACTGTCAAAACTCATACTATCCCTATTAAGGGTGACATGCCAACCTTTATGCAGTCCCCTAGGATTCATTTTAAGTTACCAATGTTCTATCCTTAATTCCACCTTTAAAAGGTACCTGCATCCTTCCACGAATAAATCAAGTCATATTTCCTTGATAGATTATCATATTCATCATTCCCACCTCGATAGTAAATGCCTAATTTCACAATAACATCTGTATACAAAATGAGGTTAATCAAAATGGCCTCCAAAAGATAACAACGGTTATCCGCTTTTCTTGCCTAATCTGGTAACGATAACATGGATGTTCTGGAAGATATTGGTCGTGTTCAACGTGAACTTCTTCTTAATAATTCCTTATTTACTTTTGTTGTTTATCTCAACAGTCACCTCAATGTTGGGATATCTTTCATATCTGGCGTCTCCCTTTCTGGGTATCATGCCACCGGTCTTACACTTCACCTTCTTGAAGGTCACTTCCTTCATCCAATTTTCTTAATTTCTTACTTTCTTATCCCCTTAGTCTATCCGCGTCTCATTATTTATCCTTCGAATTATCTCAAGGTTTCCTCGAATCCTCCCAACTTACAGGGGATAAACTATATGCATCTCTTATGCCTTCAACCGTCAACTTTAACTCATGGTGAATCACCCTCATCCTGACGATCATATACTTTTCTATTTCTATTAATAGGAGTCTTTAGGGTTTCCTCATACCCAACTCCCTTATCATTCCTCAAACTCTGTTGCCTTTTTATTCCTTTCCACTTCAATTCCTTTTTATTTTCCTTTCTCTTATCATTATTTCATGAACCAACACAACATAAGCGTTGATTTCAAATATCCCGTCATTCTGGATTCGCGTCTTCAGAACGAATCTTAACAACTTTTACAGCTTAGATTCATAATTCATCATACTCGTCTGCCTTTGTTCTGGCTCTAAAGCTTTTACACTATTCCATAACCTTGGGAATTACGATCCCGAAAACAATTGGCTGAACTTTAATCAGTTTATTATAATCTCTTGCTCCGTGCCTTCCTTGGCCTTTTACCGTCGGGTGGTCTCTCTCTTAGGAGGGTAAGTGATAAAAACAGTCTTTTGTGATTCGTCAATCATTTAGAATCTCAAATGATTCCTATATTTCCTTTAGCCAGGCTCTTGCCTCGACTGGGTCAGCTTGTTCCTTGGAACTCTGAGAGCTTAGCGATTTAAAGGTCCTGAAAGAATTTCTCACCGCACTGTCTCCTCAGGGTGGTGGTTGGGGATAATAGTCTAAGTTCTTTTTAGACAGGTCCATGAATTGCCGTATAGGAGTACCGTCTCGGGTCTCCTTTCCTTACTCGACTTTCTGTTTCCTTAGTATAAAATGTTTCATCCTACTCCCCATAATTGGGGTCATCTTTTAATTTAAAATCCTCATTTTCCACTCCATTATGTCATGGGTTCCTTCTATCTTGATGGCGACCTCCCTGACTATCACGTTCAGGGTTTGCTCTAAATCTTATTCCTCAAACTATGGCTCTCATCTAAGTTCTCATCCTTACGCTCTTGAACTTTTGGAACCCAAATTCTATAGGAATACCTCATTATTCCCTTATCATCTTTCTCGATATTAATCTTTTATCTAATTGTTGGCTCCCTGCCTTCATTCATAACTTTTTCTGGCACAATATGATCTTTTCCAATAATTCGGGCTGTATTGCAATCTTAAACAGCTTTTCGGTACCGGCTCCGGTTACCTTCACTTCTATTTCCATTTTCTCAAAATCTCTTATAAACTCTCCAAAAGACATTATCATCTTGAGTCTCTCCTTTTTACTAAGGGCATCAGCCACCATATTGGCTTTCCCCGAATGATAAAGAATCTCCCAATCATTATTCTTGATTAGCTCTAACTGCCTCCTCTGGCATATGTTGAGCTCTTTCTACGTGAAAATGTACTAGAGCACTTATGGCTTAGGTAATTCTTGCACTTCTCTCCATACAAGTAGTGCCTCCAATCCTTAGGGTAAAACTATTGCCACGAGCCTAAGCTCATGAGCGGGGATATCGAATTTCATATTACCTTAATTGTCTTAACATGTACGCGATTACCTTACCGTGCTGCATAAGCACGCACCCTAAGCCCTTGTGCGAAGCGTCACTACACTTCACAAAATCTCCTTTTCCATCCGGCAACGCCAGCATAGGGGCCGTCACCAACCTTTGCTTCAGTTCTTAAAAGCTATTCTCGCATTTCTCTGTCTATTCGAACTTCTCAGTCTTATGAGTAAGCCGCGTTAAAAGGGCTACTATCTTTACAAACTTGAACGAACCTCCGGTAGTCGACCTAACCATGGTCATCAATTCATCAGTGGTCCTTTATCCAATCTTGTCAGGATCCTCCATGGGATCCTCCTCAACAACTATCCCTTCTAGGACAACATCCTCAACCGCTACATCCTCAATATCAACATCATCTGGTCCTGCATTAGGACACTCTATCGGATCCACAATCCGATCTCCAATTAGTAATAAAACATCATCGCGCTGTTGCTCCTCAACCTCAGGGTTCGGAGTCACGCTACTCTATACGATAACGAACTACGCTTCTATCGCTACATTTATAAGGGTTCCCATAAGGGTTTTAACTGTCAGTACTACGTTAGGTAGTCCGACTATGAACTTGGCAAGAGTTCTTATTATCTTAGTGAACTTATTATCTTAACGTCCCATCATCTCTGAGGTTTATAACGCTTAGCTCTGATACCATTTCTGTAACACCCCCAGATCCGGGGTCGGGGATCCGGGTCGTCACGGTCTTTCTTTCCACAATATCACTTCACTTAATTAATAATAAGTAACCTTATGCTGTGACCCCACACTAACACACACCACAACCCGTTATAGTCTCAGAGATGAAATTTAAATAAGTACAAGTCTTTGAATCCACAATTTAAAAGTTATTACAACCCAAAATGATTACTTGATAAATTTACAGTTAATTGCCATTATCTGCCACAAGTTATAATTATACATAATTGATTCTCAAAAGTAGATGGTCTGATCTACAATAGATCTACCTCTGCAGCTATAGCAGCTACAACATCAACGGGAAGACGCGGGACGCTTCCCACGCGCTTGCGCTGGGTCTGCTGGAGTCTGGCCATCTTTCCTAACTGTTGTTGTGTGATGAAGAAATAAAGCAAGGGTGAGCAGCAAGCCCACCAAAATAATATGTATAATGATTAACAATATATGAGCCTTCTCATAGTACTCATGAAAGTCTTGGTCAAAAGAAATGAACCAAGTTTGATATCTTAATGCGATGAAGTCGCAAAATATTCAGTATATATACATATATACTTTTCAAAATATTGGAAGTCCTCTTCCATGCATAATATACACAAAATCCCAGTGTATAACTGTATAAAAATATCGTTGCAAGGTGATCTCATATATCTAACCTTGTCTCAACGTTTTTCTGAAAATCTTTGTCATTCATAAGACAATTATTAATTAGATATAAGTTTAAAAGATGAGGTTACCAAATACCCCAATATAATTATATCTTTCCCAATACTACTTGAACTACCACCGTTCAGTTATAATCAGTTTCAAAAGTTCATCACATAGATGAGACTACAAGACAAGATTTGAATAGATTCAATCTTTGAAATATTATTGAATGAAATAAAGTTACGAGATACTTTATTTAGTCCCGATATATATATATATATATCCACATATATATATCTCTTAAACATTTCCTGGAACCTCTGTTATGTAAAGTATGAACAGAGTTTGAAACATCCAATGAATTTTGGAAAGGAAAAGAATTTTGGCATAAACCCGATATCTCGCTGATCAGGCAAAGATACCAATAAGTAACCTTTTCTACTAGTAGATGGACGAATTCCCCACTGATCATCACCCTGGTCATAATTAAGACCTATGCTGGACTGCCACTCAGCCACTTATGCATTTGATGGACTCCCACTGAGCCACTTACACAATAATAGACCGTACCCCGGCCTGTCGCTTATGCCGACTCAATGAGAGGGGCTTACTTCCCGAACGTTGGGCAAGTAATCAATTCATTTACCAAATTTGCAACCTTGTTGCGAATATAAAATACACCACAGAGCCGGATTCCCCAGGTTTTGAGCGAGTATTTAAATCCCCTTTAAAAAGGAAGATCTTAAATATAAAAATGAGTTTTGGGATCCGCTCTGACTTTTAAAAATCATTTTGAAGACTCGAAAACACTTTAAAGAGTGTTTGGAGTAAGGCTGATTTAATGAAGTAAATCAGTCCCCAGAATATTAGAAAATATCTGAATATTATTAATTAAATAATATTCCCATAAAGAATAATCTTTATAAAAATAATTGAAGTAGAAGTATTAAAACTTATACTTGAAATAAACATTAAATAACCAAAGAAATACTTATATGAAAGTATTATCTTTATTTGAATAATCGAAAATAAGTTTGATTATTAACACCTTACTCTTTAATAAAATAAAGAATATATTACAGCACATAATCGGAGTCATAGATCCTCAAATGAATATTCAAATAATATTCATAAATAATATAAAAGAGTCATAAGCCTTCGAATGAATATTCAAATAATATTCAATAAATAATATAAAAGGAGTCATAAGTCCTCGAATGAATATTCAAATAATATTCAATAAATAATATAAAAGGAGTCATAAGTCCTCGAATGAATATTCAAATAATATTCAATAAATAATATAAAAGGAGTCATAAGCCCTCGAATGAATATTCAAATAATATTCAAATAATAAAATAAACTGAGTCATAAGCCCTCGAATGAATATTCAAATAATATTCAAATAATAGAATAAAGGTATCGAATAAACCTTATTCGATCCATAGTTTTAAAAACTATATCCATATATATATATATATATAAATATATATATATATAATATACTCGGGAACATCGACTCCCGGTTTAGAAATATGTTCACCTTTTATCCCCTATACTAAGGGTATACGCAACTACTTGCTTATTTCTAGCATAGGTATTATGCAACTATAAGCATTGAAATCAACAGATAGATAACCAGATTACGAAACAGACATGCATATATACCATATCAGCATGCTCCAATATATCGCAAAATTTGCTAATAACAATCATGCACTATCACAAGATATTGCATATACATATATTTACATCACAACAACAGTATATCGGGTAGAAAACTTGCCTGAGCGACTGGGGGTTACGAATGGCTCGGGACGAGTCTGGTAACCTATAAACAACAAGTAAGTTGGAATTAAACCAAAGTCACTTGTAAATCTATACTTTAACTAACTTAGACTCTAACGCTTGTTTTGCGCTCACTGATTCGCTTAAGTCACTCGGGTACCCTCGGCTCCACCATTTTTAATAATTTAACCTTTACGAGTTTTAAAGCGATTCCTTCTCGAGTGACTTACCAACTGCCTAAAACACTTACCATAAATGTTTCATGCATTAATTAACCCTTTGTGGTCTTTAACCTACATTTCAAAGTAAGGCGGGGGGAAAAGTTTCGTTCGCGAAACGCCGTTACTTGAAACGGTCGTTTCTCCTAAACCGTGCATCGGAATCGAACGAACTACATATCAAAACGAAGCTCGTAACATGAGCTATCTAAACATGGCAGTGGTCATAATCTAGCAGGGGGTTCTCGGGTCCTAATGCTATGCACAAAAACAGTCCAAAGAAAATCAGACGTTACGACGGCTATGTTTACGCGATTTCCAATTTTTTAAACCATCCACAATCAACCCAAATCAACCTCAAATCCAACATACAACCAACATCCATCCTTATCACATCATAACAACCCCAACCAATTCAATTTAACCATTCATACTTATGCTTAAACTTTACTTTAATCATTCTTAAGTTTCTTTAAATCAAAACCACAAAATTACCATTTCATTTCACTACCATTCCAAATCTCAAACTCTAATCATAACAACAACTACAATAACATCCTACTCATCAAAATCACCTTATAATATATATGAACCTAGGGTTTGAAAATGGTATACCTTCCTTGAAGAGGTGGGTTGAGCTAGGAAGCCTTAAGAAGCTTGGAGAAGCCTTAGGAAAGCTTGGATCTTCAAGAAAAACAAGAAAAAGTTCAAGTTAAAAACTTGAAAACACTATTCATTGTCTTCTTCATTGATTAAATGGAGAAGCTAGAGAAAGAATTAATGGCTTAAACTCATGATATAGCCATAACTAAGCATAAAGATGGTTAGGGAATTTTCTTACCAATTAAGGATGCTTGGATCTTGATTTTGAGAATTTTAGCTTTGAAAAAAAGTGAAAAGCCGAGAGCTAGGTGATGAACAAATGCCTTGGCTGATTTTTTTGATTTTTGATGAAATGATTTGCTAGCTTGGTTGGCTTGGTTTTGTTTTTAATTTAGCAAATTACTACCTTGCCCTTGAATTTGTGTGGTCCTTAATCAACCACACCTCCCTTCTTCCCATGTCATGCTTACCTCATCCTCATGATGTCATCCTTCCTTCCTTGTCTTCTTTCTATTGGTTGGATGACATCATTCCCATTAATCCCTTTGATTAACTTCCTAATCGTTGCCTAATGACCGCTGATCTGTTATACGGTTCGCTTAACTTTCGCTTTCATTTATCGTTTGAAGGATCATACCCGGGATCTTATTACTTAGGTCCCCTTAACCTTTCTCAATACATTGTATTCCTTTTATGATCCTCTCTTATAATCCTTTAATTTAAATCCTTTTTATCCTGTTACCTTATACTCAATTCTCTCCGTATATTGTGGATTTCCGGGAAAAATCAAAGTGTTCGGAATTGGATTCTGACGATCTTTACATACACTTATATACCACATAGAGTACTAATAATATCCCATAAGATCAATAACAGAACCCCTACATAGCGTGGCATGAAAAGTTTTCTCATTCAGCAAAAACACTATTCATAAGGGTTTCAAAAATTTCCAAAAATTGGGGTTATTACAGTATCGCCGTGGAAAGGATTGACAAGATTCGGAAAGAAAGAAAAACTGAGTTCAAGATATGTTGGACCTTTTGAGATTCTAAAGCGTGTTGGCAAAGTAGCTTACGAATTGACGTTACCTCCGCACATGGAGCACATTCATAATGTTTTTCACGTATCAATGCTTAAGAAGTATAATCCAGACTCCAGGCATGTAATCGAATACGAGCCAATAGAGTTTCAAACAGATTTATCATATGTAGAGAGTTCGATAGAGATTCTAGAAGAAATAGAGAAAGTGTTAAGAAATAAAGTGGTAAAGTTAGTCAGAGTACTGTGGAGAAACCCAAAGGTTGAAGAGTCAACCTGGGAGTTAGAAAGTGATATGAAAGAAAAGTACCCTCATTTGTTTTCTTAGGAGATTCTGAGGACAAAATCCTTTTAGGGGAAGGATGTAATATCTGGGATATATCGTGTAATTATTTTTTCTAATAAATAAATATTATGCATGTTTCGTGTTTATTCTATGAAGTATTTGTTAAGTGATATATGTGTTTGGATGTTTAAAAATAATATAAATTGAGTATTTTAATTTTTATATGTCCAAAATAAAATATAGATAATTGTCCTATCTTCTTATTTATTTTTATGTTGATTTATGATTCTATAGGAAATATATAGATTTTATAAATTTTTTTTCCGAGTATTTATAAACTATTTTATACAATCGGGAACCAACCGACGTCACCTGTTTTTATGTTTTTATAACCCGAAATTCTTCCAAGAACACCTTCCTAACCTAATTGCAATATTCCGAGCATTTTCCATGTTTCGACTTTTTCGATCTGGCGTACGGTTTGTCCTGCGCGGGTCCCGACGCAATATTTTCGATACATTATTCGTTTCGGTAAATCAATAAAACTCGTATTTTCGATAAACGGGATCTTTTTATTAAACTATTACAATTATCACCTCGTAATACGTGTAACCAGGCGCTGAGACCAAGACCGCGGTACAAATTATACTGATTTGGATAATTATCCCGAAAACCAGTACCGTTTGTATCTATTTTTATAAATAAATGTACCATTTTATATCCGGAATGATCCAATGGGATACTAATTTTCCGTAATTATAAATAGCCTTTACCGTATTTTATTTCGTACCGAAAATTATTTGCAAACAGTAATTATAGAATTTTCCAGAGAAAAACCCTAATTTCATAAAACCTTCTGAGAATCAAACTACAGTTTCAAGGTGTTATTGAAATCCGTTTGGAAAGCTCTGGTAACCAAAACGAAGGATTTGGAGTATACTTTCAGATTCCAGAACTTGGTTCACTGCAGATTCAAAGGTTTATTTTCTGTAATTTTATTTATTTTCAAATTATTTTGATTAAAATATATGAATTTTTGTTCGGATGATTGTTTGAATGATTTGATGCTTGCATGTTGTAGAGCTTATTTTCCTGATGATTTTGATAGGCCATATGACTAATTTGGAGTTCAATAACATGTTCAAAATTGAGTTTAATTTTTGAATTTTAAAATTAGGGTTTATAACCCGTATGAATGTTCTTAATTGAAATTTAGGGCTTTTTGTTCTAGGGGTTATTAGATGTTGAAATATAGTGGGTTTTGTTCCTCATGAATTTTGCAATCGATTGGTGTATAGCTCGTTAATAGACGATTCATGGTTTGAACGGAGTTATATTTTAAAGTTTACGTCGGGTCACCAGAAACCGGTGAGTTTCTTGCCCATTTTCCGGCCAACTCAGGGGTTATTAGAATGATTTGATTGCATGGTTGTGTTCCTGGTGTTGTGTAGATTAAATCTGGAGCTTGTGGAGGTGTGAGGATTCCGGAACGCCGTCTCCGGCGAGACAGGGCGTTTTCCGGCGACGGGGGGTGCAAAATTGCACTTTAGTCCCTGTTGTTTTGAAAACGATGAAGTTCAGTCCCTGAACTTTCCAGAACTTGCAAATTTAGGATTCCTGTTTATAAATTATTTAAAAATTATATTTCCTATTTATTTTAATTATAAAAATTCATTTTTAATTTCTGAAAATTCCAAAAATTATTATTTTAATTCTAAAAATTATTTTTAATTCAAAAATAAATCTGAATTAATTAGTTAATTAATTTTAGTTAATAATTAATTAGTTAATTGGTCAATTAATTCGAAAATTAATTGATTAATTGATTTAATTAATTATTAATTGATTTTAATTAATTATTTAATTAGATTTAATTATTTATTAATGATTTAAAAATTCCAAAAATTAATTTCGAGCTTTAAAATATTACTTTAAATTATTTTCAAGGCTCGATAATTATTAGAAAATTATTTTGAAGCCAGATGTGGCCAACCGAACCCTATTTATTTCTTTAAAATTGATCCAACGACCCGTTTTAATACCGAAAAATGTTTTAAAAATCATACTAAATACCCGAAAGCCTGTTTATGACCCAAGACTTCTCTATATATGGAATGTCATCGATTGTTTTACGTGCTATATGCTATGTGCTATATTTGACGGTCGGTCTATATGTTCGGTGTTTACTTGTTTATAGCATAACTTTCAATCCGTTAATCGGATTTGGGTAAAACGAAGGGTAGATAGAAGTGTATATCAAATAAAACGTATGAGTTGAGTATTGATAGATGTTTATGATATGTGAGCAGAAGAGGCAAGGCGTAGGAAAGGGAACCAGATAGTCGAGGAGTAGGAGATTGTGATTGGAAGTTAGAGAAGTATACCAAGCTAATAGCAGGCAAGTGTTCTGAACTTTCTCGAGATATATTGTAGTTGATTGATAGTCCTGTCTTATATTACAAGTGCTTTGAAGCAATGAACCCTAAACCTTGATTCTAGTTGTTGATCTTTCAGCCGTAAACCTTATTTTTTCTGAACCATTGATTGTTATATATCCGAATACGAACCACATATATACGATACTACTCCACAAATACATACAAACTAAATGCCAAACACTGAATCAAATTGCTTACATACTCAAACCATTGTACCTTATGCTTTGAAAGACCAAATCCTTGCAACCTTGAAACTTTGATTCCTTTGTTATCTAATTCTTTCATTACCTAACAACCATTCTTTGAAATTGCCATATTGTTCCTTTGTATAGATTGAAACCATTTCATTATTGAACATCCAATGTTGCTTATGATTTTGTCTATTGCTTTACATTGTTTATTATGTTATTATGTTAGAATTGGATTGTTTTATAAAATTATGGACCAGATTCGGGGTCAGACCAGATTGGTGGTCAAGTTAGGCCAATGTGTGCCTTGGATCCAGTAATTAGAGCAGAGCTGTGTGCCTTGCTCCGGGTTAGTGCGTGACTGATCAATAGCCTAACCTTGGTTTTAAAATAAAAATATAATATCCAATTCTAAATCATTAATCATTGTTCACTTGATACCTTAACCCTTTTCACTTGATGATCATTATTTTCAGTCTTATCATTGTGACTTTCTGAGCTAGTTAGCTCATTTGTGTGATGTTGTTTATGTTCTTTTCCAGTTAAGAAGGAACCAGTTGGTAGCGAGGATCCCCAATCCAGTGCGAGAGCCAGGGGTCCAGGTTGATCGAGTTAAGCTAGCTGACAACTTTTGAGATAGTTTAAGTTTGTAAAAGTTTGTAATAATGTTGAATATTCAGTTCTGAGTTTGAATAGTTGGGATTTGGACGTTTGTTATATAAAGTGTATGTGTGTGGCTTGTGTACATACTTTAACCTGTTGCGGTCCGTGGTAGTCAGTAAGTAAGGTCACTGCATATTATTATTATCTTTATTATTGTTATACGCGGGTTATAAATAAGGTGTGTGTGGACCCCAAACTTCTGACCCGGGTTTGGAGGGCGCCACATTACAAGTTCAATGAACCCGTTTTTGACAAAATCTATCCATGTCAGAAATAAAAAAGATTCGTATTTTATTCCGTGTTTCATAAACACGAGAATCTCATAATCATTTGTAAATTTTAAAATCTTGAGTCGTTATAGATTTTATCTTGTTTAGTAGACATGGCATGAGTGACGTATCTAATACATACATTCAAGCATGATTAATCTAATTAAAGCATGCATCATTAACTTTTCTTTACATACATTCATACATCAATATGTAAATTGCGGTATGTAAACGTGCATGCTTATGGCCTTTATACTATGTGATCCTTTCAAGCTAATGAAAGGATCAAGGTCAATCTATGGTGAAAAATATAAATACAATTACAAGTCTTCATTCTTCTTGTCTTGATTGTTGCTTCTCCTCTTGGATCATGCCTTCTTGAAGCACATTACATTAAATGAACCTATACTAATGTACTTATATAAGAAAACTCAACTTACATTCGAGGTTAAATAGTTACAAGAATAATGAAAATGACATGCAAGTCGTATTTATAAAACCAAAACCATAAACTTTAATTTAAAGGACTTAAGACCATAACCAACACCATGCCCAAGTAAATAAATAAAGAACTTGGAAAAATAATATAGCCTGGGTCCGGGGCGGTAGCCCCGGGCAGGGGTTCGGGGGCAGCAGTCCTGTGCGGGGTCTGGGGGCGGCAGACCCTGGCCGGGGTCGAGCTCGAAAAAGATTTTTTTTTGAAAGACCGGTCTTGTACCGAAATCTCAATTTCAGAACTACAGATCATCTCTGAACCAGTCTCTGCCACTACTGCATCATATGCAGTTCCAGAAGCATGTATCATATACATACTAATCATTCCCCATTTAACAGATCATGTCAATACACCATCTGGCCAACAGTTTATATCACTATCTATAAACCAGACATCATGCATAACATACAAATCGCATACTGATCAGTCATGGCAAAATATAACGTGCTAGTATCATCATATGCATATATTGATTTTCTAATAATAAAATTATAAACAATGAGTGGCATCTAGTAATACATCATTGTACCCACGTAATAATAATTATTGGTGATTTAATTAAACCTTTCATGAATAATATACAATGTAATATAATTCCTTTAGCCTTATATTATAGATCAAACTCGAGGCAAGCATTGTGTCATCCTCTGTTAATGTTTAATCCTTCTTTCCTTGATCAATGAGTAAACTATTAAACAAATCAGTATTTTAGTACGACCATGCATTTTATAGTCTTCTCAATCAAGAGGCCAATAATATCACTCCTTTAATATAGGAGGGCTAAATCCCATCTAGATCATTAATATTTGTCATACGATTCATAATATACCCAATATCTACTTTTATTATTACCCGGTCAAGGATAACTTTCAATAGTATCAAATTATATTAATTCTCGTATAGAAATATAATGATTTCAGGTCTAAGGACCAATACATCATTATCACTGTGAGATTAACTTATGACACTTTAAACATGTAGAATCTCATAACGGGTCAATCCAGCACTATGTATCTAATACATGTGCCTATGTTTTGAATTTAGTATCACCATACCTATGATCAATGAGATGTGATCATCAGTCAATAACACACTAGTCTCAACGTATTTATTATCGCCCCTTAACAATAATACTTGACTAGGGACCTTTAGGAATATCAATACTATTCTCATAATCTCTTTTCTAAGTCACGTACTTAGATATATAGATTTATATATTATATTCCAAGGATATTTATTAACCTAACATTTTATCACAGAAAATAAAGATATAACAAATTACTAAAGAATAATCCATAGAATCATAATTAATAATCCAAACGTCTCATAACATAAATGTTAGTAATATGTTGTGAACTTGATGATAAGTTAAACAAATCACCTTAGTAGATTTAACTTAGTGAATTCTGTAGCACTCGACGAATGAACTAATATAGTCCCGATAGATAAACTTTACAGTCCCGACGGATGACAGATTAACATCCATCGAGTGAATAGCTTATGTAATAATAAGAACTGTATAACATTTCTAAAAACAACATGTATTAGTTAAGTAGGTTGCCTAGGGTTTTGTAAGTCATGTTGACTACTAGATTGTTATTCTGAATAGGTTGATTAATTGTAAATATGAGATGTCTTGTAATTCTGTATAAGTGAAATGGAGTCAAGTGACAAATAGACAACCGACGGATAATCTACAAGACTCCCGACGGATGATCAACAAAGCTTCCCGACTGATGACAAGCATATACCCGACGGATGATCAAATTCAAATAGCTGTTGAGAGTGACAACACAGTCACATGCATCGGGTGTTTGCAAAAGGAATGTGGCAGCCTGTTAAGCAGGAATTTGAGAAAAAAGAAGCATTACCATTTCAATGCAATTGTGAAGATATTCAAAGGTGCTGGAATAGAGTAGTGAAGGAGCATGAAGTTATACTAGATATGTTTTGTTTTATTATCTTGTCTTATTGTCATGTAAACTTGGTTGTAACACCCCCAGATCCGGAGTCGGGAATCCGGGTTGTCACGGTGTTTCTTTCCATATATATATCACTTAACTTAATTAAAATAAATAACCTCATACTGTGACCCCACACTAACACACACCACAACACATTATAGTCTCAGAGATGAAATTGAAATAAATACAAGTCCTTGAATCCATAATTTAAAAGTTATTATAACCCAAAATGATTACTTAATAAGTTTACAGTTAGTTGCCATTATCCAACACAAGTTATAATTATACATAATCGATTCCCAAAAGTAGAAAGCCTGGCCTACAGATAGATCTACCTTTGCAGCTATGACATCTATCATATCAACAGGAAGACGTGGGATGCTTCTCACGCTCTTGCGTTGGGTCTGCTTGAGTCTGGCCATCCTTCCTAACTGTTGTTGTGTGATGAAGAAATGAAGCAAGAGTGAGCATTACAGCTCGCAAGATAATATATAGTTTAATCAATAATGCAAGTATCTAAATAGATAACTTACTGAAAATCTTTATCAAGTGTAAGGTAATTACTTACTGGATATAAGCTTAAAGCAAGATGAAGTTACCAAATACATCAATATATTTATATCATTTTAGAAAACTAACTACCACTGTTCAAAGTATAATAAGTTTTCAAAGGTTCCTCATATAGATGGGACTACAACATAAGACTTGAATAGATTCAATCTTTAAAATATTATTTAAAAGAAATGAAGTTACGAGATACTTCATTTGATGGAAACATCATCATAACCATTTGACCCTGTCAACACTTCAGCAATCACCCATCCGTAGCCTTTCTATCGAAATGCTATGGGTAGTGTTGCAGAAATATCCAAACTGGATGATGAACTCATTACGGGAGTTTACCGCGCCAGGAAGACCACTCACGATGATCAGTCATAGTAGTGCAACCCCACCATTTTCTACATGTAGAGGAGAACAGTTAGATTTACTTGTCAACCGAACACTGGACTTCTAAGGAATGAACCGTCTTAGCGGAACTTCCGGGCCATTTGGGCCAATATAATAAGGCTGGGCAGGCGCCACTCGACCACTTACGCCACTCCTAGTTCAGATGAAATCCATGACTCTGAAACGTAAAGCTCGTCCCCCCTTTCTCCAAGTAGAAACTTGTTGATACGGCTCCACCAGGAAGTCATATCTAGTTTGAAAGGAAAACTCACCGATATTTCCCAGGCGATGCCTGTTAATGGATTAACTTATTCCAAGAATTTTACTTCCCGAGTGTTGGATAAGTAATCAAAAACTCTTTTATCAAAACAGCAACCTTGTTGCAAATATAAAAATACATCACGGAGCCGGATCCCTCAGATTTTTGAGCAAGTATTTAAATCCCCTTCGAAAGGAAGATCTTAAATTTGAAAACGAATTTTGGGATCCACTCTAACCTTCCAAAAAAAGTTTTGATAAAGTTTGAAAATAATCTCTAGGAAATATTTAAAGTAAGAATGATTTGATAGTATCAATTATTTTCCGAATACTTGGCAAATATCAAAACATTATTCTTTAATAAAATAAAGAATATTATTTAATAAAATAAGCGAAGTCATAAGTCCTCGAATGAATATTCAAATTAATATTCATTAAATAAAATAAGCGGAGTCATAAGTCCTCGAATGAATATTCAAAATAATATTCATTAAATAAAATAAGCGGAGTCATAAGTCCTCAAATGAATATTCAAAATAATATTCATTTATAATATAAAACTATTGAATAAACATTATTCGTTTAATAGTTTTGAAACTATATATATATATACTCGGGAACATCGCCTCCTGGTATAGAAAATGTTCAACTCTGGGTCCCCTATACTAAGGGTATACGCAAGTACTGCTTATCTCTAGCATAGGTATTATGCAGTTTATAATCAATTGAATCAACAATGAGATATCAAAATTAAGGAACAAGCATGCATATATATATATATATATTATATCAACATGGTCCAATATATCGCAAGACTTGCTAATAAAAACCATGCACTTATCACAAGATAATGCACAAACAAATATGTACATCACAACAACAGTATAGCGGGTAGAAAACTTGCCTGAGCGACTGGGGGTGGTAAAAGGCCTGGGGCGAGTCTGATAACCTATAAACAACATATAAGTTGGAATTAAACCACGGTCGCTTAAGATACTAGACTTTAACCAATTGGACCCTAACGTTCGCATTTGCGCTTAATGATTCATATAAGTCGCTCGAGTACCCTCGGCTCCACCATTTTTATAAAATTAACCGTTACAAATTTTAAGGAGACTCTTTCGAAAATACTCTACCAAATGACCAATTAGTCTTACATAATTGTTTCGTACTCCAATTAGTCATTTAAGGGCTTTAATCAATGTTTCAAAGTAAGGCGAGGGGTAATGGTTCGTTGCGAAATGCCATTACTTAAAACGGTCGTTTCTCCTAAACCGTACATCGGATTCAAGCGAACCACATATCAAAACGAAGCTTACGACACAATCTAGATAATCAAGGTAAAGTTACAAATTAGTCAGTTAAATTTCTGTCCCGAACACTAAAACAAGCAGTTGAATGAAAATGGGCATTACGACGACTATGTTTACGCGATTACCAAGTTTTAAACTACTCCAATCAACCACAAATCAACTCATAACCACCAATACAACCAAAATTCATCCAAACCTTACTACATCAGTCCATAATCTCATGATTTTCCCAACTCATTCAATTAGAACAAGAGCTACTAACTATACGTAAGGTTCATTAACCAATAACCAAGATTTATAACTCAAAACCATTACAAATCCATCCAAACTCTAAACATACAAGAATCATGCTTCTCATGAACTATATTATTCAAAACCACTCCTAAATACTAAAAGTAAAGCTTAGGGTATGAGGTTTTACCTTCCTTGGTGAGTTGAAGTAACTAAGAAGCTTGAAATAGCCCTTGAAAGTCCTTACCAAAGCTTAATCTAACCAAAAACACAAGATCCAACAATTTAAAATTCTTGAAAACACTATTCACTCTCTTCTTCAATGATTTCTTGAAAGATATTGTGAAGGAATTAGGAGCTTAAACTCCTAGGAAATGCATAACTAATCATAAGGGACCTTGGATAATTACCTTGCAATTTAACAAAGCTTGGATCTTGAATTTTGGATTTTCTTCTTTCTTGAAAAAGAAAAAGCCGAGAGCTTTGTTCTTGAGAGAAAAAGTCCACTTTTAATTTTTGTGTTATGATATTTTGCTTGGTTGATTCCCTTTTGGCTTGGCAAATAATTAGAATTTTTACCATGGTAACTTTTACTTGGCCAAGAATCATCCAACAAAACACTTCTTCTTATCATGCTTATGTCACCATGCTTGTGTCATCTTGTTAACCCATGTCTTCTCCTTGTTGGTGTGATGACATCATCATCCACTAACCTCTTTGATTAACCCTTAATTACTTGGCTAATGACCGCTTATCTATTATACGGTTCGCTTAACTTTCGTTCTTGTTTGTCGTTTGAGGCATCATATCCGGGATTTTATTACTTGGGTTCCCCTAACCTTTCTCAATATTTTATATTCCTTTTATATTCCTCTCTTACAATCCTTAAATTTAAATCCTTTTAATCATGTTACCTTATACTTAATTCTTTCAGTATCTGGTGGATTTTCAGGAAAAAATCAAAGTGTTCGAATTTGGATTGTGACGATATTTACATACATTTATATACCTATAGAGTACTAATAAGATCTTAGAATATTAATAAAAGAACTCCTACATAGTGTGGAATAAAAAATTTCCTTAATCAACATAATCAGCAAGATCACTATTCATAAGGGTTACAAAAAGTCCAAAATTTTTGGGGTTATTACAGTCTCCCCTCCTTAAAAGGATTCCATCCCGGAATCAGATAGAAAATAAATGGGGGTAATTTTCTAGCATTACGCTCTCTAGTTCCCAAGTTGACTCCTCCACATTATGATTCTGCCATAGCACTCTGACTAGCTTGATAACCTTGTTCCGAAGCACTTGCTCCTTTTTAGCCATAATCTTCACTGGTTGCTCCACGTAAGTCAGGTCTAGTTGCATGTCCACATGCTCATATTCCACTATGTGCCTGGCATCCCAATGATACTTCCTTAGCATTGACACATGGAACACCTTATGAACTTGTTGTAGGTTCGGGGGTAGGGCTAGCTCGTAAGCTAACTTCCCAATCCGTCTTAGTATCTCAAAAGGTCCAATGTATCTTGGGCTTAGTTTCCCTTTCTTTTCGAACCTCATCAATCCTTTTCAAGGGGATACCTTTAGTAGTACTAAGTCCCCTATTTCAAACTCCTTGTCCTTTCGGGCTAAGTCTGCATACCTCTTCTGTCGGTCTTGGGCTACTACAAGCCGTCCTCTAATGATATCCACTATGTCTTTGGTCCTTTGGACCATTTCGGGTCCGAGCATCTTTCGCTCTCCCACTTCATCCCGGTATAAGGGAGATGACACCTTCTTCCGTACAGGGTCTCGTAAGGCGGCATTCCGATGCTGGCATGAAAGCTATTGTTATAAGAAAATTCGATCAACGACAAGTGATCATCCCAACTTCCTTTAAAGTCTATTGCACAGACTCTCAACATATCCTCAAGTGTCTGGATGGTCCTTTCACTTTGCTCGTCCATTTGGGGATGGTAAGCGGTACTCATGTTTAATTTGGTTCCCGCACATTCTTGAAAGCTCCTCCAAAATCTGGAGTTGAATCTGATGTCTCGGTCTGAGACAATGGACGCTGGGACTCCATGTTGTGTCACTATTTCCTTAAGGTAAATGTCCACCAGTCTGTCGACTGTGTATCTCTCATTGATTGGAATGAAGTGAGATGACTTTGTCAGTCGGTCTATAATTACCCATATGGCATCGTGATTGGCTTTTGTTTTTGGTAAGGCTACAACAAAATCCATATCTATCTGTTCCCATTTCCATTCGGGAATCTCCAGGGGTCGTAAAAGTCCGTTGGGCCTCTAGTGCTCCCCTTTACTCTTTGGCAAGTCAAACATTTGCTTACCCATTCTGCTACGTCCCTCTTCATGTTGGGCTACCAATAATATTCCTTTAAATCCCTATACATCTTGGTGCTCCCCGGGTGAATGGAATACCTTGAACTATGGCTTTCATCCAAAATCTCGTCTTTAAGCTCTTGAACATTCAGAACCCAAATCCTGTAGGAATACCTCATTATCCCCTTATCATCTCTCTCGGTATGGATCTCTTCTCTAGTCGTTGACTCTCTTCCTTCATTCATTACTTTTTCTTGGCACAATCTAATCTTTTCCAATAACTCTGGTTGCATCGTGATCTCAAACAGCTTTTTGGTGCCGGCTCCGGTTACCTTTACTTCTATCTCCATTTTCTCAAAATCCCTTATCAATTCCTCCGAAGACATTATCATTTTGAGTCTTTCCTTCCTACTAAGGGCGTTAACCACCACATTGGCTTCCCCTGGATGATAGAGAATCTCACAATCATAGTCCTTGATTAGCTCTAACCATCTTCTCTGACGAATATTGAGCTCTTTCTGTATGAATATGTACTTGAGGCTCTTATGGTCTGTGAAAATCTCGCACTTCCCTCTATACAAGTAGTGCCTCCGAATCTTTAAGGCAAAAACTATTTCTGTGAGCTCAAGGTCATGAGTAGGATATCTAATCTCGTATTCCTTCAGTTGTCTTGACGCATACGCGATCACTTTACCGTGCTGCCTAAGCACGCACCCTAATCCTTTGTGCGACGCGTCACTATATATCACAAAATCTCCTTTTCCATCTGGCAACGCCAACACAGGGGCCGTCACCAATCTTCTCTTCAATTCTTGAAAACTTCTCTCGCATTTCTCTGTCCATTCAAACTTCTCTATCTTATGAGTAAGTCGTGTTAAAGGGGCTGCGGTCTTCGCAAAGTCCTGTACAAATCTACGATAGTAGCCGACCAATCCTATGAAACTCCTTACCTCTGTGGGTGTGGTTGACCTTTCCTAATTTGAGACCGCCTCTATCTTGGAGGGGTCGACAAATACTTCTTCCTTATTGATCAAATATCCTAAAAACTGTACTTTATTCTGCCAGAATTCATACTTCGAGAATTTGGCAAACAACTGTTCTCCTTGGAGTATTCCTAGAGCTATCCTCAAATGCTCTACATGTTCTACCTCGGTCCTTGAGTAGATTAAAATATCATCGATAAAAACTATCACACACTTGTCCAAGTACTTCTTGAATACTCTATTCATTAAATCCATGAAAACCGCTGGGGCGTTGGTTAATCCAAAGGACATTACCAAGAACTCATAGTGCCCATACCTGGTACGGAACACAGTCTTTGGAATATCTTCGGGTTTAATCTTTAGTTGGTGATATCCTGTTCTCAGGTCAATCTTGGAAAAGTAAACAACATCCTTTAGCTGGTCGAACAGATCGTCTATTCTGGGTAACGGGTACCTGTTCTTTATGGTTAGCTTGTTCAACTCTCGGTAGTCGATGCACAGCCTCATGCTCCCATCTTTCTTCTTAACAAATAATACAGGTGCTCCCCACGGAGACACACTGGGTCTTATCATACCCTTATCCAAAAGTTCCTGTAATTGGGTAGCCAGTTCCTTCATTTCTAATGGGGCTAACCAGTATGGTGCCTTTAAAACTGGCATTGTCCCTGGGGCCAACTCAATAGCAAATTCAATCACTCTATCGGGTGGTAGTCCCGGAAGGTCTTGTGGTAATACATCTTCAAATTTGTTGACTACCGGAATGTCTTGCAAGTTGGGCACCTCCTTCTGCGTGTCCACCACATAGGCTAGGTAAGCTTCATTTCCTTTTCGTAGCATCTTATTGGCCTGGGCCATGGTCAAAAATTTTTGTGTCTGCATCTTCCCTCTAAATATGACTCCTTTCTTCCCTGGGATATTTAACTTAACTTTCTTCCCCTTACAGTCTATCTGAGCATCATTGCTAGATAGCCAGTCCATTCCAAAAATTACATTAAATTCCCCTAATTTAAAAGGAATTAGATCAACATTAAAAGATTGTTCCCCTATGCCTAACTCACAGGCGGGGTGAATCTGGTTAACATGGATAACTTCATGGTTGGCTATTTCTACTAGTAAGGGTTCTATCAAGGGTTCAGCCTTAAGTCTTAAATTAAGCGCAAAGTCCCTCGATATAAAAGATTTAGCTGCTCCCGAATCAAATAAAACATTTGCACTGACTGAATACCTGCTATCACATCTGAGTCTTTCATAGCATCTTGAACTGTCATGTTGAAAGTCCTTGCAGTAGGTGGCTTATTAGAAGCAGCCCTGCTTGCTCGTGAAGTTGCTGGTTTATTCATTGGGAATTCCCTCTTCCAATGACCTGGGCGTCCACACTGATGACAAGTGGTGGTTGGAATGACAGCGGGGTTGACGAAGGGCACTTATGGGAATAGTGACCCACTCGACCACACTTAAAGCAGGTTACTGGATTTCCTTTACACTCCCCAGAATGCATCCTTTCACAAGTGTTACAGGCTGGTAATGGGGGTCGAGTCTGGTTGGAATAGGACATTCCTGACTTCTGGCCACTCTGGCTCATATTCACACTCATCGGTCGCCTAAACCCAGCACTCCTCCCTGGGAGGGACACTGCTCCTCGGTTAAACCTATTTGGGAAGTTCCCTCCCACGGAACCTCCGCCCATGCTTATGCTTTTCCTTTTTATTCCTTTCTTCTCTCTTTCCTTCTGCATCTGTTCACTTCCAGCTTCCGCAATTGTTGCCTTTTGCACCGGAGTGGCATAGTCTGTAAGCTCAAGGATTACCACCCTATTCTAAATCCACGCTTTTAGTCCCTGCTGAAACCTCCTAGCTTTCTTTTCCTCGGTATTCATAAACTCCGACACAAACCTTGATAACTCTGTAAATTTTGCTTCGTACTCTGCTATAGATAAGTTATCCTGCTTTAGCTCCAAGAACTTGCTCCATCTGGTTCTCCATAAACCTCAGGAAATATTTTCCCAAAAATAACTGACTGAACCTCTCCCAGCTTATGATAGCATCTGTCACCATGTTTTTCTTGGCCTCCCACCAGTAGTTGGCCTCTCCCTTCAAAAGATAGGTAGCAAATACAGTCTTCTGTGCCTCATCGGTACTCAGAATCTCAAAGGATTTCTCCATTTCCTTTAGCCATGCCCTTGCCTCAACTGGGTCGGCTAATCCGTGGAACTCAGGGGGCTTAAATGACTTAAAAGCCCTGAAAAAATTTGCCACAACATTGTTATTTTGTTGAGGGGGTGGGTTGGGTTGACGTTCCAAGTTCTACCTTAGTAGTTGCATAAACTGCCCCATGGGATCCATGCCTGGGTTTGGTACTTGTTGCTCAACCTCAGCTTCTCCCTCTTCAGCCTCTATCTCAAATCATTCAATATCAAATGTTTCCTCCTCCTCTTCATACTAGGAGTCATCCTGTTCAACATAATCCTCATCTTCCTCTTCACTGTGTTCTTGGTTCCTACCATCCTGGTTATGGCTTCACTGGTCCTCAAATCCAGGGTTCGCCCTAGTTCTAATCCTTCTTGGCGGCATGATACTGATAAATTTTGGAAAAATTCAACATTAGGTCACAATCATACATAAGATTGTGCCTTGCACAGTTTCTATAAAGGGAAGATCGTGTCTCATAATTCTATTATATTATGACAGTTCTAATCACAAGAAGTGCAGTAATAAGAAAGATAAAAACAGTGATCTCGTCACTAAGGAACTGAAATGAAAGGAAATAAATATATATATAATGCGAGAAATACATAGTTCGATCTGGTCAAAAGTACAACAGTGCTACAGTCATCTGCCCAAAAGTGAAATACATGAGTCTATCTGTCTAGTCAGAGAAAGGGATACTATATGCATGTCAACTATCCCAGAAAACTGGCTCTTACTATGGCCTCGACTAACTAGACGACTAGACTACCACATCACTGGTCCTGAATCAATCACCGGAGCGGGTCAACTCCCACATTCTCTCCATCGCATGACGGAAAATGTAATCAACCTGTCTCCTGGATATCCTGCCATATCTGTCTCCATGAAGTGATCGGAGCCTCGCACGGGCCATAAGCTCTATCCCAGTCAGCTCTCTCCTCAGAGATCGGGGTATGGTAGCTCTAGCCTCATGAGCCCATGCACGCCTACCAGCTCTCTCTGCATCTAACTCTCTCCTGGCCTTATCCAGCCGGGCCTCAGCAACAGCCACTCGAGTCCTCAGAACATCCTGAACATAGCCGTGAGCTAACAAAGACTGCCTATGAGCAGGGCCGAGAGGTGGTAAATTCGGATTTGCTGGGGGTGCCTCCTCGGTCTGCCTGGGCTCGGGAGTATGGGTCTCAGAGCTGTCATCATAGGGGCTCCAAGATAGTGGTGGAGGGGTAGGAGCTCTGACTACGGGGAGTGAGGGTAGGGGGTACCAGTATACTCCACGATAGCACCGGCATGCTCCTCAGCTACTGAGACTTTATCCGGGTCCTCCTCATCTGCAATCACAATAACCTCTGTCTCTGACTCCTCTGAGGGGTCCTCCTTATCTATCTCATCCTCCTCAGGCTCCTCCTGATCCTCGGCATCTAGCACTGCCTCATCATGCTCACGCTCAAATATCTTCGGGTCCTCTATCTCATGCGCTTACACATTAAATGAGCTAAGTTACTATCATGATACTTATAAGAATTCCCGTAAGGTTTTAACTGTCAGCGCTGAAAGGAATATGTCCTAAGTCCAATCATGTATTAGGATTTAGGAATAACTTTTATGTAATCTGTTTTGATTTCATTAATATTAATAAAAGACTTGTTTTGTTTTTATTACGGGCTCTATCTATTTAAGTGTTTAAATAAGATATACCATAGTTTAGAGTAAAGCTTTTTATGGATTATGATGAGATCATAATAGTGAGACCTAAAAAGATGATAACTCTAAACTTAAATAGTTCCTGGTCATAGGATTACTAACTGGTAATTAATAATCCGCAAAGATCGGTACATACTATGCTTGCTTCATTATGAAGGATGTCTGTTCTCATAGACATTTGTGTGGTGACACTATAGCTAGTATGTAGGTGCTTATTATAGAATAAGTTCACTGAACATGACTCGCACAGCTGAACAACTGATGGAGTTCACTCACGTGTCAGCAGTTGTTCACATAGTGATAGTTGTACAAGTATCCTTAGACTTGAGGTCATCATAGTCATCTTGTGTACACTGAACTATGCTTTGGTTTAGTTCTTAGTCTCCAGGGACAATTATTAGGGCTCTTCTGGGTATAGGAATTTGTACACGAAGATAGTGTATGATCAATAAAGGATCTACCCCTTCCAGTGAAGGAAGCGAATGTTCAAGGCTGATCCACTTATGCTAGTTCAGGAATCTCTGGCCAGAGTGAATGAAATTAGAAAGGAGTTTCTAATTTGCATAGAACTACGCATAGTAAATGGTAAGCAAAGTGATTGAATTAGATAGGCTTGACACGAGATCCATGCCTTGTATTTAATCGGGACATTATAGGGTAGAAGGAGTTTATTGTACAGTAACTATTCAGTGACAGGTTCTTGGTATTCTAAGCAGTGAATTCATATTATCCGGATAGTCGCGATATGTTGAGAAGCATCACTCACGATATAGAATAAATGTGATTAATTAATTAATCATATTTAATAAATTAGAGAATTTATATAAATAATGATAAAATAGTTTTATTATTATTTATTTCTACTACCGACTTAATATTGAACCTACAGGGTCACACCATAAAAAGAGAATGATTTATTGGTGGAGGAATTAATTAATAATGGCTAATAATTATTTATTTGTGAAATAAATAATTATTTGGCAAATTTAATAATTGATTAAATGAGATTTAATTGATTATAAATTAATTAAGAAAAGTTCTTAATATTATTAATTAAGGATTTAATTTTTGGAAATTAAATCAAGAGAGAGAATTATTTCTAAAGTGTTTAGAAAAAGGATTAATGATTAAAAGGTGTTTTAATTATTAATGAGAATAATAAATGGGATAATAATAATAATATTTATGGGAAAATTTCACCTGAAAATTTTGCCTATAAATACACTATTATAGACCCTAATTTTATTCCAACCTCGAAACCCGAAAACCCAAAAAGTTTGGAAAACCCAATTCTCTCCACCTCTTTCCTCCTCCTTAACATTGTTTTCTTGGTGGATACCGGTGGAGTGCTTCACACTTGAGGAGCAACTGCTAAGGATCTCTGATCGTTGTCTCCGAATTATTTTTAAAGGTTAGATTTGATCCCTCGAATTTTTATTCACGATTTATATGCTTTTATTTGGATTTTGTATGTGTAAAAGTGTTTTGCCAAGACCCCTCTGCGTTAAAAATCCAACATTGGTATCAGAGCATAGGTTGTATGCATATAGATCTGTGGTAAAAATTTCAGAATTTTATGTGCTTGTATGAATTAATTATGATTTTTACAAGTTATATTATGGATTAATTTTGTCTGATGAGAAATCGTTTCTCAGAATAATTTTGAATGTTGATCTGGGTTCTACAAGTGTTGTAGATCGTCTAGGTATTTTTTTCATAATTTTATGATGTATAGATTTTTTATTATGAATTTTTGAAGTTCTTATAATTAAAATTCGTAATTTAATAAGTATAATTATATGTATATATAGTATATATATATATTTATATCATCTGCACATCTGCTGTTGTTGCTGTACTACTGCTGCTGCACGGAACCAGGAACAGTCAGGTAAGGCGGCTGTCAGGCACGTTTTTCGAGAAGAGAGAAGACGGCTGCTGTAAAAACAAAAAAAAAATAGGGGTGTAACGCATTCTGGGAATGCGTTACACACTTGTGACGCATTCACGGAATGCGTTACACCTTTTAAATGGCTTAAAAGGCTGTAACGCATCACCGGAATGCGTTACAGGGCTTGTAACGCGTTCCTGTAATGCGTTACAGCCCTTCTGTTGATTTTAAAATTGATTTTCTGGGAGTTTCGTAACTCCGTTTTAGGCGTGCAATATACCGTTTGATTTGTTTTTTCGAGACAGATCTAATGGAGTGATCAATTTTAGTTTATATAAAAGTTTTGAACTGTTTATATTTCCATAAAGTGTTTTAAAGCTATTTTTTAACTGTTTTAGTTGCTTTTAAATGCTTCATGTGATACATAGAGATGTATAATGCTTAGACCAATATGCTAGATGATGTAAAATGCCTAACTTGATGTTTATTCATGTTTATATATGTGATATATGCTTAGTTTATCATGCGATGATAGATTTAGGTGAACTTAAATGAACATAAGGCGTTTGTTAGACAACCTAGTATAGTGAAATTGTTTCATAACCTTAAGAACAATATTATGAATACAATCATGAGATTCTTGTGTTTGTGAAACACGTAATTGAATATGAATTTTTGATATGAGAGAAAGGATGATTCTGTCAACAACAGATTTCTATCTGTAAGAAAGGGTTATTAAGTGACGCCTCTTGACAATGCTCCACCCGATCTGGGAATCATCTGATTATTGATTATTGATTTGAAATATTTAATTTAAAAGGAAGAATCTCTTTATAATATGATTATGATTGTAACGTAATATAATCCCTCTAAAATTAAATAATATCAAGTAGTAATTGCCCAATGACACAACGGGCTTGTGTCAGTCATAGCCTTCCAACATGATAGAAAAGTAGTTCTTATTTTTGAATCATTGTCAGTTCGTGCTACAGCCGAGGGCTTTGATTTCGAAATAAGAAATACTTGTCTATTACATAGAGATGTGTACATTGAATAAGAATCTAAAGGTCGGTACGTACTACAGCCGTGGGCCTTTGGGGACTGATTCAACTGTACGGAATGTTGGGTTAGACTTGACTTAGAATATTGAGTTTGTCGTGCTACAGCCGAGACTCAATTATTCAAGAGGCTAAAGTTTGATTAGGGAATAACATGAGATATAATTGACAAGAGTTGTCTGCCTATTGAACATTACATGGCGGTTCATGCTACAGCCGGGGTCGTGTAATGGAATGTAGGATCCCTATTCCCACTAGCATTATGAATGCTTAATTTTTCACGTAGGGGGTTGAATAAATTAGGAAAACTAGTGGGAGCCACTTATGAATAAAGACCTGATTCATATAGTGTTTTAAAGTGAAATCGAATATTTGCTAAGTGTTGTTATGTGTTTATCATTTACATATTTACTTTGTACGTTATGTCTTATGCACTATCACTCAGGAGCATACTAGATGCTCACAAATTGACTGGTCCTAATTATGCTGACTGGCTTCGAAACTTGAGAATTGTTCTCAGGATTGAAAAGCTGGAATACGTGATTGACTCACCTAAGCCTACTTAACCTGCTAGTGATATACATAATGATGAACATGTTGTGTATCGTAAGTGGATAGATGATGCAAATGTTGCTCAATGCATCATGCTAGCTTCCATGAACATTGAGCTACAGAAGCAACATGAGCATATGGATGCTTACACTATCCTCATGCATCTACAAGAGTTGTATGATGTGGCGGGGAGGACAGCTCGATATAAGATATCGAAGGAGTTGTTCGGTTGTAGGATGTCTGAGGGATCATCTGTGAATGACCATGTACTTAAGATGATCAATTTGATTTCTCCGCTTGGACAAGTTGATTTGACACGAAAGGATAAAGAGTATGAAATAGGGGACCTAGTAATGTTATAGGTATCCCTTGGAAAGGATTGATGAGGTTCGGAAAGAAAGGAAAGCTAAGTCAACAATTTGTTGGACCCTTGGATATATTAAGACGTTTGGGAAGTTAGCATATGAGCTAGCCCTAACCCCGAACATGTAGCAGGTCGTAACGTGTTTCACGTATCAATGTTAAGGAAGTGTAATTCAGATGCCAGATAAATAGAGGCATATGAGCGCATAGATATGCAACCCGACGTAACCAATATGGAGCACCAGGAAGGGTTATAGAGTGAAAAGGAACAAGTGCTTAGGAGAAGGATTATCAAACTAGGCAGAGTTTGGTGGTAGAACAACAATGTGGGAAAATTGACTCGAGAGTTAGAAAGTGTAATGCTAAGAAAGTATCCCCATTCGTTTTCTATCTGATTCCGGGACGGAATCCTTTTAAGGAGGGGAGACTGTAATAACCCCAATTTTTGGAAATTTTTGAAACCCTTATGAATAGTGTTTTTTCTGAATGAGAAAACTTTTCATGCCACACTATGTAGGGGTTCTGTTATGGATATTCTGAGATTTTATTAGTACTATATATGGTATATAAGTGTATGTAAAGATCGTCAGAATCCAATTCCGAACACTTTGATTTTTCCCGAAAATCCACTAGATACGGAAAGAATTGAGTATAAGGTAACATGATTAAAAGGATTTAAATTCAAGGATTATAAGAGAGGATCATAAAAGGAATATAATGTATTGAGAAAGGTTAAGGGAACCCAAGTAATAAGATCCCGGGTATGATCCCTCAAACGATAAACGAGAACGAAAGTTAAGTGAACCGTATAACAGATCAGCGGTCATTAGCCAAGTAATTAAGAGCTAATCAAAGAGGTTAGTGATGATGATGTCACCACACCAACAAGAAGATGACAAGTGTGGGAAGATGACATAGGAGGATGACATAAGCATGACCAAAGGGAAGGTATTGTTGGTTGATTTCAAGCCACACAAATTTTACCATGGTTAAAAGGTAACAAAACAAAAGGATATCAACCAAGCTTTTTATGCACAAAGATCAAGAAAACAAAGCAAGCTTCTCTCTCCCCCCTTTTCATCTTCTTCATTTCGAATTTTTCACCAAAATGGTGAATTAGAAATTCAAAACACAAGCTATACTCCATGGAAAATTATAAGGTTTGTTTCTTTGGATCCTATATTTCATAACTAAGAAGAGCAAGTAGTTTGAGTGCTTGAATCAAAGGTTTTCTATCTCAAACAAATCATTTTAGTTTAGGGTGAATAGTAACTTTCAAGAACAAATTTGTGATTCTTGATTTTATTTGCAAGGTCAAGGTAGCTTAAGCATATATTAAGGCTTCCATGGACATTCCAAGGATCTTTCATGGATTAAAAGCTTCAAGGAAGGTATAATCTCTTAACCAAGATTTGTTATTGAATGTTAAGAGCATAATATGAGTAATATAGTTCATGAGAGGCTTGATGGTTGTGTATGTAGAGATTAGTTGGTTTTGGGTTGTTTTTGGAGTTGTAAATCTTGGTGGTTGATTAATGAACTTAAGTGTAGTTTAAATTCATGATAAAGAATAGTATAAATTGTTAATGTTGAGTTGTTGGGGCTGTTATGATAAAGTATGGATGGATTTTTGATTGGGTTGTGAATTGGGATTGATTGGTGGTTGAATTGGTTGGTAAAATTTTGGGAAATCGCGTAAACATAGCCGTCGTAATGTCCGATTTTCTTTGGACTGTTTTTGTGCATAACATTCGGACCTGAGAACCCACTGCTAGATTATGACCACTGCCATGTTTAGATAGCTCATGTTACGAGCTTCGTTTTGATATGTAGTTCGTTTGATTCCGATGTACGGTTTAGGAAAAACGACCGTTTTAAGTAACGGCGTTTCGCGAACGAAACATTTCCCCTCACCTTACTTTGAAACCTTGGTTAAAGACCTTAAAGGACTAATTGGAGTATGAAACAATTATGTAAGGTGGATTAGGTAGTTGGTAAGGTACTCGCGAAAGAATCTCCATAAAACCCTTAATGGTTAATTTATTAAAAATGGTGGAGCCGAGAGTACTCGAGCGACTTAAGTAAACCGTTAAGCGCGAAAGCGAACATTAGGACTCTAAATGGTTAAAGTCTAGTTTCTTAAGCGACCGGGGTTTAATTCCGACTTATGTTGTTGTTCATAGGTTATCGGACCCACTCTAAGCGTAAGTCTATCCGGGAGCACTCAGGCAAGTTTTCTACCCGTTATACTGTTGTTGTGATGTATATATGTATATGCATTATCTTGCGATAGATGCATGATGTTTATATTAGCAAATGTTGCAATATATTGAAGCATGCTGCTATGGTATATATATGCATGCCTGTTTCATATTCTTTCAATATATATATCTGTTGGTTCAGTTGATAATACCTATGCTAGAGGATAGCGGTAACTTGCATATACCCTTAGTATAGGGACCCAAAGGTGAAAATATTTTCAAAAACCGGGAGTCGAGGATCCCGAGTAGATTTTATATATATGGATATGGATATATATATATATATATTTATATATTTATATATATATGGTTATAGTTTTCCAAACTATTAATCGAATAAGGTTTATTCGATAACTTGAAACTTTATTTTATTATTGAATATTATTTCGAATATTATTCGAGGGCTTATGACTCTTTTATATATTATTATTGAATATTATTTGAATATTCATTCGAAGGCTTATGACTCTTTTATATTATTTATGAATATTATTTGAATATTCATTTGAGGATCTATGACTCCGATTATGTGCTGTAATATATTCTTTATTTTATTAAAGAGTAAGGTGTTAATAATCAAACTTATTTTCGATTATTCAAATAAAGATAATACTTTCATATAAGTATATCTTTGGTTATTTAATACTCGTTTCAAGTATAAATTTTAATACTTCTACTTCAATTATTTTTATAAAGATTATTCTTTATGGGAATATTATTTAAATAATAATATTCAGTCATTTTCTAAATATTCTGGGGACTGATTTACTTCATTAAATCAGCCTTACTCCAAACACTCTTTAAAGTGTTTTCGAGTCTTCAAAATGATTTTTAAAAGTCAGAGCGGATCCCAAAACTCATTTTTATATTTAAGATCTTCCTTTTTAAAGGGGATTTAAATACTCGCTCAAAACCTGGGGAATCCGGCTCTGTGGTGTATTTTATATTCGCAACGAGGTTGCAGATTTGGTAAATGAATTGATTACTTGCCCAACGTTCGGGAAGTAAGCCCATCTCATTGAGTTGGCATAAGCGACAGGCCGGGGTATGGTCTATTATTGTGTAAGTGGCTGGGTGGCAGTCCATCAACGCGTGAGGGGCCGGGGTACGGTCTAGCGCGAGGTCCTAATGCGGCCAGGGTGATGACCGGTGAGGAATTCATCCATATATAGTAGAAAAGGTTACTTATTGGTATCTTTGCCTGATCAGCGAGATATCGGGTTTATGCCAAAATTCTTTCCTTTCCAAAATTCATTGGATGTTTCAAACTCTGTTCATACTTTACATAACAGAGGTTCCAGGAAATGTTTAAGAGATATATATATGTGGATATATATATATCGGGACTAAATAAAGTATCTCGTAACTTTATTTCATTCAATAATATTTCAAAGATTGAATCTATTCAAATCTTGTCTTGTAGTCTCATCTATGTGATGAACTTTTGAAACTGGTTATAACTTGAACGGTGGTAGTTCAAGTAGTATTGGGAAAGATATAAGTATATTGGGGTATTTGGTAACCTCATCTTTTAAACTTATATCTAATTAATAATTGTCTTATGAATGACAAAGATTTTCAGAAAAACGTTGAGACAAGGTTAGATATATGAGATCACCTTGCAACGATATTTTTTTATACAGTTATACACTGGAACTTTGTGTATATTATGCATGGAAGAGGACTTCCAATATTTTGAAAAGTATATATGTATATATACTGAATATTTTGCGACTTCATCGCATTAAGATATCAAACTTGGTTCATTTCTTTTGACTAAGACTTTCATGAGTATTATGAGTAGGCTCATATATTGTAAATCATTATACATATTATTTTGGTGGGCTTGCTGCTCACCCTTGCTTTATTTCTTCATCACACAACAACAGTTAGGAAAGATGGCCAGACTCCAGCAGACCCAGTGCAAGCGCGTGGGAAGCGTCCCGCGTCTTCCCGATGATGTTGTGGCTGCTATAGCTGCAAAGGTAGATCTATTGGTAGATCAGGCATTCTATTTTTGAGAATCAATTATGTATAATTATAACTTGTGGCAGATAATGGCAATTAACTGTAAATTTATCAAGTAATCATTTTGGGTTGTAATAATTTTAAATTGTGGATTCAAAGACTTGTACTTATTTCAATTTCATCTCTGAGACTATAACGGGTTGTGGTGTGTGTTAGTGTGGGGTCACAGCATAAGGTTATTATTATTAATTAAGTGAAGTGATATTGTGGAAAGAAAGACCGTGACGACCCGGATCCCCGACCCCGGATCTGGGGGTGTTACATTATACGACTGATCATCGTATCTCGGGGGCTCCAGTGAATGTCTTAAATTCTTCCAATTGGAATTTTAATGCAATACCGTAACCCAAGCCTAGGTGCTGGGTTTACCATTAAGGTATTCCCAGGATAATAAATCAACTAAAGAATTGTTTTCAAAAGAAGGTGTGTAACACCAAGGAAAACTATTTTTAATAAAATACATTTATCGTATATAGCATTATACTTGAGTTTATCATACAGTCATTTCATATTGTACACTATTATGCCGGGGATTATAACTCACACTTGTTTTCTTAAATTGACACAACACAACAGTGAATCAAGATGCCTATCATGAAACTCACATCCAGGAAACGGGTAGGAAACATCTAGCTATTCCGTAGGATGTTTGGTGCTATACCACAGGTAGACCGAATAAGATGAATTGGTTTTCAGTTGTTTTTAGTCCGGCTTATTTACAAGTATGACTTATGTAAGATAATGAATAAGAAACGAATATTTGGCCGATGGACTAACCTTACTTAAAGGTTATTTCCCCGGTAAGACTTAATTACTTTTAGGTTGTAATAATTATCACTTTATGGATTGATTTAATCTAGTAATGAATGGTTCGTTTCCAAGATAATAACCTATAAGTGTGTGTGTGTGTGTGATAAGTGTAGGGTTGTAAAAGTGTGAGTATTTATATATTGTGATACAAGATAAGTGTTATATAGTATTCAAGATGGCGTGGCCTCCTAGATCCTTGACCCCGGATTTTGGGGCGCCACAAGAAGAATTGCTAAGATCTACAGGAATGGAAAAGAAATCTGTGTGGTGGCTAGACACCCTCAGTTTGCAGAAGCTAAGAAGGAAGAAAAAGAGAGAGTCAAGCAAGAAAAGAAGCAGGTTGCTTTAGATGCTAAAAAGCTTAAATAAAAGAAGAAGCAAGCTGCTATAGTAGCCAAACTTCAAGCTGTGAAAACTGCAACTGAGATTTCTGAGAAACCACCTGTGGTAGCTGAAGATCAAGATCAGAAAATGCATAAGGAACCTCAACATTTAAGGAAGTTCAGATACAAGATTATTTCCAAAAGAATGTTGGATTTTGATGATGATAAGATGGAAGATTACATTCCCAAATAGTGTACAACTTCAACTCTAACATCCAAGCCTTCAGAAGTGCAGGATGAATTTAAGGTGGATCCTACAATGAACTTTCATGGTGAGCCAATAGTTCCCAAGGATGAGCCTATAGACTGGGATAATTTGCCTCATTCCTGAACTTAACTTACCAATCTTCAACAAGCTAAAGAAGACAAAGACAAGAGCAATCAAGAAGGTAAAGCCTGTGAAACTCAGAACCAAAACCTTAACCAAAGCTCAACCAACTGTCAATAAGGGAGATCTTCTATACATCTGTGATATCAAGGAATTTTCAAACATCAACCTCTACATAGATAAATTAGAAGAAGTGAGGGGAATTGATGCTCACAGAAATCTCCCTGAAAGACTGGTGTTCAAATACAAGGGTGGGAAAGAGTTCACATGGCCCCTTCACATAATTCTTCAAGAAAGTTGTTCTGTTTTGATAAAAATCTTCTCATCCTTCAAGAAAAATTTTGGATTCAATATGACAGCCAAAAAAATGGTTCTAAAGAAGATAGAAGAACTCAGGAGCAGAAAAGCCTCAAATGCACTTCCAAGAACTCTATCCACTCCCTTCACAAGAAATACAGTGCACTTGAGGCCTTACTGGCTGATGGAATTCATGGATAATAAAGGTATTAGAAGATTTTTCAGATTGGAGAACCAATTAAGCATCTCAAGCAATGAGACTCTATTGGAAATGCAAGAAAAGTTAGATCTATCAAATGTTGAAGAATTTGAATTCCACAGATAACTCCAAAATCAAATAGAAGAAAACAACTGGAAGATTGGAAAGAAATCAAGACCATCAAGGAAATAGCTCACATTTGCTTAGACTAGAGGAGAATCTTGATAATGATTGTGAGAACTCTTTGTACACTTTACTTTGTTCAATTTTCAAATCAACTATAACACTTACAAGTTTTATCTATCATAATTCTATCTTTATATTTAGGGTGTTTTGTTATCATCAAGTTTCTCTTAATTTATGGCTACAATTCCAGTAGACATAAATTGGGGGAGATTGTTAGGAATATGTTGTGAACTTGATGATAAATTGAACAAAACACCTTAGTAGATTTTAACTTAGTGTTTTTGTAGCTTTCGACGGATGTTCTAATATAGTCCCGACGGATGAACTTTATAGTCCCGACGGATGACAATTTGACATCCATCGAGAGTGTAGCTTATGTAATAATAAGTCTTGTAGCACATTTCTATAAACAACAATGTATTAGTTGAGTAGACACTGTAAGATTCTTTAAGTCATGTTGACTACTAGACCAATATGCAGAATAGGTTGGCTAATTGTAAACATAAGATGTCTTGTAATTATGCGTAAGTGAAATAGAATCAAGTGACAAAAAGACTCCCGACAGATGATCTACACAGGCTCCCGACAGATAATCAACAAGGCTCCCGACGGATGATCAACACAGTCCCGACGGATGATACTATTCAAACTAGCAGTTGACAGTGACAACACTGTCACATGTGTCGGGTGTTTGCGAATGGAATGTGGCAGCCTAATTGCAGGATTTAGAAAACAAAGAAGCATTACCATTTCCATGCAATTATGAGGATATTAAAGGATGCTGAATAGAGTAATGTAGCAGCATGAAGTTAGACTAGATTAAGGTTGTCTTATTATCTTGTCTTACTATCATGTAACTTGGTGATATATAAACCAAGTGTAGCAAGTAGAATAACAACTAAGTAAGCATAATTTTCAGAGAGATAGAAGAAGTTGTATCTGTTAAGAATCTCTTTGTAATTTTATAAGTTCACTTGTAAGCAACTATGTGCTATTCAAGCATCATAGAGTTCTCATCTTTATATATATATATATATATATATATATATATATATATATATATATATATATATATATATATCCGGTGAATAAATTCAAATCCACCAGAAAGTTTTAAAGCTTTGCGTTTTATTACTTTGTGCTTTGATTTTCATTTCACTTTCATTCCGCACTTCTTGCAAAATCAAACACAGTTATACATTAAGTAAGAACATTCTTAAAATCAGAAAAGGGAGCCAGAATTACATTCAACCCCCCTGTAATTCTTGTTGCATTGTTTGGGAATAACATCCCTCTCTCTCTTTCTCTCTAGCCTCTCTAAGATATAGAGCTGCTAGGGTTTTTCCTCAAAAACGTGATTTAACTTGTAACCCTAAAAATATACATCTTAATATATATATATGGGAGAGAGTATTAAGGCCTAACCCTAAACCAAATGGGCTTCTAAAAAGACCCATTCTGATTTTGGGTTTATATTATTATTAAATTTGAATTCTATTATATTTTCAATTAATCAAGTCTCACTTAATTAATTTAATAATTAAATTCGAATTAATAATATTGAAATATTTAAATTCATAATTTAAACAACACTCCGGCTATAACATTCTTTGTGTGTGACCCTTTAGGTTATTATTACGTTGGCAATAATTTTATTTTCTAATAACAAAATTATAAACAATGAGTGGCATCTAGTAAAACATCATTGCTACCCAAATAATAATAATTATTAGTTATTCAATTAAACCTTTCGTGAATAATGTATAATGTAATATAATCCCTTTAACCTTATATTATAGATCAAACTCGAGGCATGCATTGTATCATCCTCTGTTAACGTTTAATCCATCTTTCCTTGATCAATGAGTAAACTATTAAATAAATCAGTATCTGAGCATGACCATGCATTTTATAGTCTTACTCAATCAAGAGGCCAATAATATCACTCCTTTAATATAGGATGGCTAAATCCCATCTAGATCATTCATATTTCTCATACGATTCATAATATACCCAATGTGTACTTTTATTATTACCCGGTCAAGGATACTTTCAATAGTATCAAAGTATATTAATTATCGTATAGAAATATAATGATTTCAGGTCTAAGGACCAATACATCATTATCACTGTGAGATTAACTTATGACACTTTAAACATGTAGAATCTCACAACGGGTCAATCCAGCACCATGTATCTAATACATGTGCATGTGTTTTGATTTTAGTATCACCATACCAATGATCAATGAGATGTGATCATCAGTCAACAAACACACTAGTCTTAAAGTATTTATTATCGTCCCTTAATAATAATACTTGACTAGGGACTGATAGGTCACACAACACTATATAAGGGGGTTGAATATAGTGTTTATATAATCAAATTGATTTCGAACACAAATATGTAACAGTAATCAAGTATATTCAATATAATAAACTCTGTTACAATAGAACAGTTGTTCTCTCTCAGTGATGAACAATATCACTAAGAGCTTCTTGGTTACAATGTATAATCTTTCTCATGAATGATAATACATATAGTGTAAACCCTAAGTTGTGTTTATATTACACAGTTACAAGATATCTTCTAATTGATATATAATATAATTCTGTCTCCTAAAATATATCAATCAGATATCTTCTACAAGTCTTCTAGTCTTCTAACTCTTCATGCATATCTTCTATTGTTTTAGTCACGATCCTTTCCTGTTAATCGGCTGCTTTCCTTATCTGAAGTATCCGCACTTAAGTCCTGATATAAATCCTGACGGCCTTAAGCTCTGATATAAGTTCTGACTTCAGTAAGTTCTGATTTCCAGTAAGTGCTGATATTAAGTTCTAAAACTAAACACAACAGATTAGACATGACATCTCAAATATATCTAACAATCTCCCCCAACTTGTAAATTATGCAACATATACAAGTTAATGGATTTGATGATGTCAAAAATATTTAAGTACAAATGCAATAAGAGTTTATTTAGACAACTAACTACAACTTACAGTCCTTGTAGCTTTTACCAAATTTACTGAGTCAATCTGAATCCAAAGTGATTCTTGATAAAGTTTGATATCAGTTTTTCTTCTGCATTCCTCAGGACTTGAGATAGTGTAGCTTTGACTTGCTTCAATTCTTCACCCTGACTTCCAATTTGGTAGATTGCAGTCCTAAGTGCTGAGATATGATTTCTTTCCAAACCATCACCAAGTCTGATTACCCTTGGGTGAGTTGAATCTTCATTATAGCACAGACATTTCTCTTTCAGAATGACTTCAAGTTTAGCAAAATCCGTCTTCATTGGAATTTCACTTCCATCATCTTCAACAATGTTTGGAATGAATACTGTAACCCTTGATCCAGAAATTCTTGCTTTATCTCTTATGGTCTTTATGATGAAATTTGACCATCTCCTGGTAATCTCAGACTTTATCTCTAAAAGATAATGAAAGAATTGAAGTTCTTTCAAAGACTTGTTCAGCACATCTGATTCTGACATTTGATAGTTCTTTCATCTTCAAGAAATAGAATCAGATTTTTTTGACATTATGCCTATCATGAGCATCCAGTACCACTTGAACAGATATAACCTTATCAAGGTGTTTCTGTGTAACTTCTTCAAGAGGTTTGTTAGTCAATAAAAATGGATCTCTAGTAAGTACTTCAACTCCTGTCTTGATATTGGCTTCTTCAGAACCTAATCCAGCTATGTCTCTTGCTTCTCTGGCTTTCAATCCAACAGTCATGAAATTAGATAGCAGCTGGCTTTTCTTAGGATCTGATGGATTAACATTCTTCCATAGGAGTTTTCTCTTATCAGTAACTGTCAATTTGTTCAAATCAACTTGAGCACTGTCAGAGGTTGATGTCTTGATGACTTGATCAGGATTTGCTGTTTCTTCTGTAGCTTGCTGTTCTTCATTCTGAATAACTTGAGTTGTGTCAGAGGTTGTCTTAGATTCTTCAGTTATCTTCCTTCTTTTCAGAGTTTGAACAGTTTCATCTACTGCAGCAGCTTGTTTCATCAATCTTTCCTTTCCCTTTATCTTTGGGATCAACTTTTGATCTTGTCTTGGGCTTTGAAGCCTCAGAATTTGACCTTTCCTTGATCACAATGCCTTTTACCTTAGGCCTTGGAGGTTTCTTTACATCAGAAGCTTAGACTTTAGATTTGTCTTCTCAACTACAGATCTAGCTTCTTCCTCCTTGAGATTCTCTAAATCAATTCCAGGATTATGCTTGAGAAATAGTCTTCTAGCAATCTCTTCATCAAGTGTCTGAATTTTAGGATCTTTGTAGTAGACAGTAGTCTGATTTCCCTTTAGCTTTAGAGTTTGTAAAAACTTCTGAGAGTCTTTAGATCCTGATTGTATCAAGATATTAGAACTTGACATCAGCCTTTTAGCATGCACATCATCAGAACTTGACTTCTTCTGTGTAGAAGATTTGCCAACATCAGAAATTACTTTCGGTGAAGATTTTCCTTGACCTTGACTCTGACCTCTACTCTTATCAGAGTTTCCCTGGTCATCACCTTTATCATCCTTCTTCTTCTTCTTCTTCAGTATTTGACTAGTTGAGCATTTGGACATCACCACCTTCTCCCCCTTTTTGGCATCATCTGGTAGGAGTAAAGATAGAAGAAGTTCTACTGAAGATTGGATTTTATTCAGTTGAGCTTGTTGAGAGGCTTGATTCTGCAGAACCTCAGTAATTTGGGCCTGTTGCTTTTCTTGAACCTTCTCAATAGCTTCAACTTTCTCATGAATAGGTCTGATAAACCTCTTTTTGTCTAGCTTGATCTCCATATCCATCTTATCAGCTCTTTCCAGAAGTTTGTCAACTTTTTCATGAGTAATGGAGTGTTGACCTTGAAGGCTTTTGGTACTGAGAGCTATGACTTTGAGTTGGTGCTTGAAATCAGAGTTTGTCAACAACTCATCAGCTTTTGCAATATGCTCTGTCAGAACTTTAGAGCTTGGAATGAAATCAGATTCATTCCACTTCTTGGTCCACTCAACTCCTCTGTGAGTTTCTTCCCAAGGAACATGAGCTTCTTTTTCAACAAACTTTTAAATCAATGCCTCCTTTCCAAGAATGGGAGCATTTACTGGAGCATTGTCTCCAAAACTTGCTAACATCTCCTCATCTTTTGATAACACAAGTGTGTGTGTAACTGAAGGAGATTCTGGAACAACTTCATTCTAATCTTCAGTTTCCAGATCCAGAATTGGTGTAGATGGTATCTCAGCCTATAAGATTGGAGAAGTAACAGTAGATGGCTGAGCTGCAGTTGGAGCTTCCAGATAGAGAACAAAAGGTATATTCAAATTGTGAATATCTATTTCAGGACTTGTGTCTTGTTCTTCAACATTATCTGTAGCTTTGAGTGGAGAGATAGGAGGTGTGATCACTGTGTCATGACCAGCGTCTTTAGGTACTGAAAGGGCTTCAATGATAATTGGTTCTTGTGAGATCATAGATTCCTGATCCCCTTCCTCAGCTTCTTCATATTGAGCTTGTGTAATCTTCACACCTGCTCTCTTCTTCTTTGATCTTGATTTTCTTGATGGAGGAGAGACATTTTCTGTATCAGTGATTGATAACCTTTTTCTTTTCTGAAGACTAGAACCCTCAGCTTCAGACTTTTTCTGAGGGGTGACCTCTTCAGCTTCTATTTCCTTCTAAAAAATCACATTTTCAGCTTCAAATGTCACAGGTTCTGATGCATGAACCTGGACTTGCTCCTCTTCTTCATCAGACTCATCCCTTAGTATCATCCTTCTTCTCCTTGGTGGAGATTTATGAACAGATTTTGCTTTTGAAGGTTTGGGTCTTGATGTTGTAGCAGATGGTTGTTGGTGAGAGGATTGTGCTGGTTTGAAATATGTTCTGATGGTAGGTTGAGGTTGTGAAGTGGTAGGTTGTGTAGGTGCTGATGGAGGTTAAACTGGTACTACATCAGGATATATTGCAGTATAGGTGTTTGGGTCAGAGTTTACTAAGACTTGTTTGACTGATTGAGGAATTTGGAGGGGTCTTAGTATAGTCTTCTTATTATCAGTAGATAATAAGTCAGTGAAAGCCCTTTTGGCAAGTTTAAATGGTGGAATTGACTCACTAAAATTCTGAGGTGCAGCAGAACAACAGAAACTGTATATAAGCTGACAGAATCTAGCAAAATAAACTGTGTTTCTATCTTCTGTCATCCTATCACCTATGAAACCTATCACAGCACTGTCATATTTAAAATGAGTTTGATGAATTATAGCATACCCAATTTGTTGACTAAGGATTGGATTTGCATCAAAATTTAAGCATTTGTTGGCAAAAGCTCTGGTGATGCAGTCAAATAAGAAACTCCACTCCCTCCTGCTGTGGGGTCTCTTCAATTGTCCCAGCTTTGCCAAAGGCTTTTCATAGCCTAGATTTGCCATCATTTGTTGAAGAGCTGGCTCCTCAACTGTTGAATTGAAAATACAATCTTTTGGCAGATGTAGAGCTTGGCGAACAGTAGACACAGTCACCACATGTTCATCCTCCCCTGTTGTAAAGATAATACTTGGGGACCCAGCTTGTCCACCATTATCGTAACACCTGACCTCCAAAATTCCAGTATTTATGTTCCTGAAAGAGCCCGGGGTTGGGTCACTGCATAGCCTATTTCACTTCGAGCAAGAAAGTCTTGGACGAAATGAAGTTCTTAAGGAGCCTCGTCCTTAGAAAGAATAACCATGTAGTTATTAGGAACAAACTTGGCTCCATTAAAATGATGTCCTTTGGTGCCATTACTGTAAAGAAATAAGTGAGAAAATGGTGTGTATACAAGGTGTTTGATAAAATGCCTGTAAGAAAATAGCTTCAGAGAATGTTAGAGAGTGAGAGAGAATAAGAGAGATTAGAGAATAAGAAAAGTAGGTAAAAGATTGTAAAATCTTTTAACTCTCTTATTTATACACACACTAATTACAACGGTTATATTCTGAAGCAGAACCGACATTAGACACCTGTCACGCAGTAAATAGTCAAAACAGTGGTTAGTGGGCACGAGAAATATGCAGTAATTATTGCTCACATGCTGTTACCAAAACCAACACGCAACCCATAAACCAAATGATTATCACTATTTTTATCTCACTTAATTATTTTCTGATAAATATGACCGTTACAGTAAAAACCACAAATAAGTCAAGTAATTAAATAATGCCACATAACCATTAGAGTTTCCATCAGAATTTGCATCAGAACTTGACTATTATCAAAAATGAATGGTCATCAGAAAATGGCTTCTATACTCAAAAAGTGAATGTCTGTATCTGTGATTCTTCACACAAATACTGACTGGTTTCATCAGAGTTTAATCATCAGAACTTTCATCAGAACTTGTCCTAAGAATTTTTGCAAATAATACTTAACTGTTTGTCAAAAACAACTTAATCACTACAGTAATTTTCATCATTCATATGGAGTGAGAGTGTGTGCATTTGGAAATGATCAGAAAATGATTAAAGTCTGATAAACTTCAGTATATCTTAGAAATAAAGCATAACTAAGAAAAGTTCTTAAAATCTGTCTCTAAATTTGAAGTCTACTATAGGATAAATTTATGCAAGAGTCCACCTCAACTGTTTGTGCTCATTTTATGCATATCTTGACATTCTTTTTACAGTGGCTTCTCAGTGTAAATGAGTCACAACTGCTATCAGAATTTATGCTATTATCAGAGTATTTCTCCAGTAATCAGAGAATGTGAAAAGTCACCAAGAAAAATTTATTTACTTTTCTAATGCATATAACTTAATACCAACAATGCACTTGGGTCTTCCCTTTCACATATTTACTCTAGGTCTCAAAGGAGTACCTGGCTTCAATATATCTTTTCTTTTGTTTTGTTTTCTTCAGATAAGTGAGGCTTATCAAACATGTAGTTCATCCTTAAGATTTACTAACATCAGAATTTGACAGATAAGAAGGAAAAATCTAGTTTGTGACTTAGTAATAAGATACAGAAAGTAAATTTGACTAAGATCAAAATCAGAGTTTGCTTGTGTTATGGATTTCCACATAAACAACTAATTCAAACATTAGATACATAGTTTGTTAAAGACTACTAAGTCAGCATTTAACAAATAATCCTCATTTGAGTGAATAGTCACAGAACATTCAAAACACTATCAGAGTATTTAGAATCTCATCAGATAACAATCAGTATTTAATCATATTACAATATAAGCACAAATAACAGGGTGATATAACAATCTGTAAACACTGATCATAAATTTTGATGCATGAGAATAAAAACTAAACAGATTTTGAGAAAGAACCTGAAACCATTCCAAGTTCATTTACCAGTCTTGTAAAAGTAGCTTCACATAGTGGTTTTGTGAAGATATCTGCTAGTTGTTGATCTGTTGGGACAAAATGCAATTCTACTGTACCTTCCATCACATGTTCCCTTATGAAATGGTACCTAATGCTGATGTGCCTTGTTATTAAGTGTTGAACTAGATTACATGTCATAGCAATAACACTTTGATTATCACAGTAAATGGGTATTTTAGAAAATTCTAACCCATAGTCCAGTAACTGATTATTCATCCAAAGAATCTGTGCACAACAGCTTCCTGCTGCAATATATTTTGCTTTTGCATTTGATGTGGAAATTGATTTCTATTTCTTGCTAAACCAAGAAACCAATCCGCCTCCAAGAAATTGGCAGCTTCCACTAGTGCTTTTCCTGTCTATTTTGCATCCTGCAAAATCTGCATCTGAGTAACCTATTAGCTTAAAATCTGATTCTCTAGGATACAACAATCCTAGATCAGTTGTACCCTTGAGGTACTTGAAAATTCTTTTTACAGCTATTAGATGAGGTTCTCTTGGATCAGCCTAAAATCTTGCACAAAGACAGGTAGCATACATGATATCAGGTCTACTTACAGTTAAATAGAGTAAAGAGCCAATCATACCTCTGTAGTTAGTAATATCTACCGATGATCTAGTATCTTTATCTAACTTGGTTGCAGTGGCCATGGGAGTGGATGCAGTTGAACTGTCTTGCATTCCAAATTTCTTGAGTAAATTTCTGGTGTACTTGGATTAATTTATGAAAGTACCTTCTTCATTTTGCTTGACTTGAAGTCCCAAAAAATAGCTAAGTTCACCCATCATACTCATTTGATATCTTGACTGCATTAGCTTTGCAAACCTTTCATAAAGTTTGGAATTTGTAGAACCAAAGATGATATCATCAACATATATCTGTACCAAAATTAAGTCCTTTCCATGGTTGAGGTAGAACAGTGTTTTATCAATTGTGCCTCTGTTAAATCCACTTTCCAGAAGGAATTGAGCTAAAGGCTCATACCATACTCTTGGAGCTTGCTTAAGGCCATAAAGTACTTTATCAAGTCTGTAGACATGATTAGGATATCTTGGATCTACAAATCCTGGAGGTTGTTCAACATATACCTCTTCTTCCAATTCTCCATTGAGAAAAGCACTTTTGACATCCATTTGAAAGACTTTGAACTTCTTGTGAGCAACATAAGCCAAAAAGATTCTTATGGCTTCTAATCTAGCAACTGGAGCAAATGTTTCATCATAGTCAATACCCTCCTGTTGAGAGTAACCTTTAGCAACCAGCCTTGCTTTGTTTTTTGTAATTATGCCATCACTGTCAGTTTTGTTTCTGAACACCCATTTTGTGCCAATAATGGATCTGTTCTTTGGTCTTGGCACTAGTGTCCAGACTTTATTTTTTTCAAATTCATTTAACTCTTCCTGCATTGGTTGCAACCAATCAACATCTTGAAGAGCTTCTTTCACTTTCTTTGGTTCAGTCTGAGATTAAAAGGAATGATAGAGACATTCATTTGATGTTGCTGTTCTAGTTCTGACACCTGCTTCAGGATCTCCAATTAGTAAGTCAGGTGTGTGTGATTTGGTCCACTTCCTTGCAGATGGAAGTTGATCTCTAGAACTGAATCCTCCCTCATGATCCATGCTATCTCCATCAGCATTTTCTGATGCTCCCCCTGAAGTTATGCTCTCTGAAATTTCAGAATTTGAGTTGGATCCTTCATGAATTGAAGAATCAGAGTTTCCAGAATTATTAGAATTTGGCTCATCAGAATTTGATGAATCAGAACTTGAAAAGCCAGTGACAGGTCCTGATGCTTCTTGAGAGTCTTGAGTTATGGTAGGATCATTAGCTTGCTCCCCCTGAATAGGTGCATTTTCCCTTGGAGTATTTACCACAATTTTAAAGACATCAGAATTTAACCCGTCAAAACTTACAAGATCAGGATTTAAGTCACCAGAATTTACAGAATCAGAATTTAAATCTTCATTTTCAAATCTCAGCTGATCATGATCATTGAAATCTTCAAGTCCAGTAATCTTTTTATCATCAAAATATACATTGATAGATTCCTTGACAACCCTTGTTCTTAAATTATAGACTCTGAAGGCTTTTGTGGAAAGTGGATATCCAACAAAAATTCCTTCATCAGCTTTTCGATCAAATTTTGACAGCTGTTCAAGATGAGTCTTAAGAACAAAATAGTTGCATCCAAATACATGAAAGTATTTCAGATTTGGTTTCTTTTTCTTCACCACCTCATATGGTGTTTATCCATGCTTGTTTATACGTGTAACATTCTGTGTAAAATAAGCAGTCTGCATAGCTTCAGCCCAAAAGTAGGTTGGTAGCTTTGCTTCATCAAGCATAGTTCGTGCAGCTTCAATGAGAGTCATGTTCTTTCTTTCTACAACTTCATTTTGCTGTGGAGTTCCAGGTGCAGAAAATTCCTGCTTTATTTCATGCTCTTTGCAGAACTCTTCCATAATTGAATTCTTGAACTCAGTGCCATTTTCACTTCTTATTATTTTAACAGAATCTTTAACCAATTTATCCAGCTGTCTGACATGATCAGTTAGAGTAGATACAGTTTCATTCTTTTTGTGCAAGAAATACACCCAAGTGTATCTTGTGAACTCATCCACTATAACCATAGCATATTTCTTCTTTGCAATAGACATGACATTGACTGAACCAAATAGATCAACATGCAGTAAGTGATAAGGCTCAAGAATTAAGGATTCAGTTTTGCTCTTGAATGAAGATTTTCTTTATTTTGCCTTTTGACATGAATCACAAAGGCCATCAGGAGCAAATACTGGCAGTCCTCTCACAGGATCTTTCTTTACTAGCTCATTTATGTTGTTAAAATTTTAATGAGGGAGTCTCTTGTGCCAATTCCAGCTTTCTTCAATTGATGCTCTACTTAACAGACAGATTGCAGAACCATCAGAGTTTGTTGAAAGTATGGATTCATATATGTTACCATGTCTATAACCTTTCAGAACCACTTTTTTTGTAGAATTATTTACAACTTCACAATGTTCTTCAAAGAAATCCACATGATAACCTCTGTCACAGATTTGACTCATACTTAGCATATTGTATTTAAGTCCTGAGACAAGAGCTACTGTTTCAATGATGACATTCCCAATATTGATATTGCCATATCCCAGAGTTTTTCCCATATTGCCATCTCCATAAGAAACTCCTGGGCCAACTTTCTCCACAAAGTCTGATAGCAGGGCTTTATTTCCAGTCATATGTCCTGAACATCCAGTGTCCAGAACTAGGATGTTTTTCCTGTTGCCCTGCAATCACAAAGACCACTATTGGTTTGTTTTAAGGACCCAGACTTGCTTGGATCCTTTGGCCTATTTAAGTTTGTTAGCATTTGCAGCAGATTTAATTTCAGAGTTTATGCTAACATGCTTCTTATCAGACTTTATATCAGACTTTGCATCAGAATTTACACTAGAAGGAATTACACTAACTTTCTTCAAAGAAGGTTTTATTTGATAATAATCATAGTACAAACTATGATATTCCTTATAAGTATAAATAGAATGCAATAAACTACCACAATGGAAACAAAGATTTTGTGGTTTAAACCTAACAAACTGACTCTTAACTCTTGATCTAGGAGGTAAAGAGTTTATATCTTTATTTTTCCTGCAAAAAGAAGCAAGATGGTTAGAGTTTCCACATTTATAGCATTTCTTTCTAGGAGAATTAGGAACATGCATATAATTATTACTTTTATTCACACCTTCCTTTCCATTTCTATTTTTCCTAGCTTCCTTTACCTTGTTCACATTTCTAATCTCTTTCAGCTTATGCTTAAGCTGCTTCTTAGGCATTAAACCTGTGTTTACTGAAGCTGGTTTATCCCGTTTTAATTTTTCAGAAGTTGACTTTTCTTTGACTTCTGTTCTAGAATCTTTCATCTTTTCAGAATCAGACATTACAGTTTTTGCTACAAACTTAACAAGATTAACTTTAGGCTTTTCAGCTTTCTTGGTAAAGTTTGATTTAGATGACACAGTTTCCTTTTCTTCTTTATCATCTTCGTAACCTAAGCCCTCTTTCCAGTTTCCACTACTTAGTATATTCTGAGTTGTTCTGCCGGAGTTAGTCCAAGTTTTGATGATTTCTCTTTCCTTTTCTAATTCAGATTTAAGAAATTTATTCAGTTTTAGCAGTTCATCTCTAACATACAAAGCATCATCTCTTTCTTTCTGAGTTTGATGGAACATAACTAACTCTTTTTCTAAATAATCATTTCTGATTCTAAGAGCAAGACTTTCAGATGTTAATCTTTCATTTATTAAAGTCTGATCTCTAAAACTAATGAACATGGTTTTAAGATATAATCTCAACTCAGTAATATCATCAGTATGAAAATCAAAAGTTGTTTGAGGTACCTTCAATTCAGCAGTTTCAGGACTGCTATCAGCATTTGCCATCAAGGCATAGTTCACCTCATCTTAAAAATCTGAAGTGTCTGTCTAGTTTTTCTTCTCTGTGATAAGTACCTTGCCTTTATCACTTTTTCCTTTCTTGTAGTCAGGAGATATATGGCCTCTTTCACCATAATTGTAGCATTTGACATTTGAGTTGTCTCCTCTGTCAGACTTTCCTCCTTTGCCTTCAGACTTTCTAAATCCTTTCTTTTCAGAACTTCCACCTTTCCTGGAAAACTTCTTGCCCTTTCTGAATTTCCTGTAGGCTATCTTTATGATACCCTTCACCATAAGAGCACACAGTTGCATCATCTCTGCATCAACATCCACTTCAGATAAACTTTCAGTTTCTGAATCATCATCATCAGAATGTGATGATTCTGAATCAGACTTTATGATGAGAGCCTTTCATTTTCCCCTCTTTGAGACAACCACTTTAGGAGATTCCTCCTCAGCTTTAAGAGCAACTGTCCTTGACTTTCTTCCATGCCTCTTGCTCATTTGATCCATCTCAAGTTCATGAGTCTTGAGCATACCATAAATTTCATCAAGAGTAGTTTCAGTAAGGTCATAGTTGTCTCTTATGGTAGTAGACTTCAAATCCCAATTTTCAGGAAGAGCTAAAAGGTTAGATTTGAATATTCAAGATCATATTCCTTGTCCACTAGTGATAGATCATTCAAGAGTTTGACAAACCTGTCATATAAATCAGTTAATGACTCATCAACTTTTGAGTCAAAGTGCTCATACTCTTGTGTGAGTATAGTCTTCCTGTTCTTTTTGATTGCATCAGTTCCCTGACATCTTGTTTCCAAAGCATCCCATATCTCCTTTACAGTCTTGCATGCAATTACCCTGTTTGACATGACATTATCAATTGCACTATGCAGCAAATGCCTTACCCTTGCATCCTTGGGAATAAATGAGATATCTTCAGGTGTGTATTCACCTTTCTCCTTTGGTATGGTCTTTGCTGGTTGATCAGCAACTGCAACATAGAGCTTGGTAGGCTTATATGGCCCTTCATTAATTCTATCAAGGTATTTGGATCTGTAGCTTCCAGAAAGATACTCAGATGGTCTCAGTATGGGAACCCTAATAGTCTCATATCGACTGTGGGTTTGAGTGTTTTGAGTATCTTGAGTTTTGGTGGGCTTAGTTGGAGTTTATGTTTCTTCAAACATGATTAATTGTTTGGATCTTACTGTATGTGTGTTAACAGAAAGGCTCTGATACCACTTGATAGGTCACACAACATTATAGAAGGGGGTTGAATATAGTGTTTATACAATCAAATTGATTTCGAACACTAGTATGTAACAATAATCAAGTATATTCAATATAATAAACTCTGTTATAATAGAACATTTGTTCTCTCTCAGTGATGAACAATATCACTAAGAGCTGCTAGGTTACAATGTATAATCTTTCTTGTGAATGATAACATATATAGTGTAAACCCTAAGCTGTGTTTATATAGTACACAATTACAAGATATCTTCTAATTGATATAGAATATAATTCTGTCTCCTAAAATATATCAATCAGATATCTTCTACAAGTCTTCTAGTCTTCTAACTCTTCATGCATATCTTCTATTGTTTTAGTCACGATCCTTTCCTGTTAATCAGCTGCTTTCCTTATCTGAAGTATCCGCACTTAAGTCCTGATACAAATCCTGACGGCCGTAAGTTTTGATATAAGTTCTGACTTCAGTAAGTTCTGATTTCCAGTAAGTCCTGATATTAAGTTCTGAAACTAAACACAACAAATTAGACATGACATCTCAAATATATCTAACAGGGACCTTTAGGAATATCAATACTATTCTCATAATCTCAATTTTAAGTCACATACTTAGAGATATAGATTTATATATCATATTCCAAGTACAATTATTAATCTAACATTTTATCACAGAAAATAAAGATATAACAAATTACTAAAGAATAATCCATAAAATCATAATTAATAATCCAAATGTCTCATAATATAAACATAATAGTGTTGTCTCTAGGGCACACACACTAACAATCTCCCACTTGCACTAGAGCCAATCACCCATGTATCTAATACCCATGGAACTAGTATGACCTTCGTGCTTTTGCTGCGACAAAGCCTTAGTCAGTGGGTCTGCAACATTATCATCAGTATGCACTTTATGTATATGTATATCTCCTCTTTCATTAATCTCTCAAAGAAGGTGTTATCTCCTAAGTATGCTTTGCCCAGGAATGGGACCTTGGTTCTTTAGCCTGCGCGATGGCTCCATTATTATCACTGTAAAGATCAACTGGATCTGTGATTGATGGAACCACACCAAGTCCGGTTATGAATTTCTGTATCCAAACAACCTCCTTGGCTGCTTCACTGGTAGCAATATACTCAGCTTCCATTATAGAATCAGCTACTATCTTTTTCTTTGAACTCTTCCAGCTTATAGCACCTCCATTAAGGTAAAACACAAAACGTGACTGAGATACTGAATCATCTCTGTCTGTCTGGAAGCTAGCGTCAGTGTAACCCTTTACAACCAGCTTCTCATCTCCTTCATACACCAAGAATGAGTCTTTAGTCCTCTTTAAGTACTTAAGAATATTCTTGACAGCTGTCGAGTGACCCTCACCTAGATTACACCGGTATCTGCTCGTCATGCTCAAGGCATACGAAACATCATGACGAGTACATGTCATCGCATATATTATAGATCCAATTGCCGAAGCATATGGAACTTTGCTCATACGGCCCTTATCATCTAATGATTTAGGGCAGTTGTATTTTGAGATCAATATCCCATGAGACATTGGGACATATCCTCTTTTTGCCTCTTGCATCCCAAAATGATGCAATACTTTCTCAATGTATGTACTCTGACTTAGGCCGATTAATTTCCTTGCTCTATCTCTATAGATCTTGATCCCTAATATATAGGTAGCATCGCCTAAGTCCTTCATCAAGAAACTATTTCCCAACCAAGTCTTAACAGCCTGTAGAGAAGGTACCTCATTCCCTATTAGTAATATGTCATCTACATATAGTACTGGGAAAGCCACATGGCTCCCACTAACTTTCTTGTAAACACATGGTTCATCTTCATTTTGAATAAAGCCAAATTCTTTGACTGTTTTATCAAAATGATGATTCCATCTCCTTGAGGCTTGCTTCAATCCATAAATAGCAACTTACAGACCATCTTAGCAAACTTGGATCGATAAAACCCTCAGGTTGTATTATGTATACATCCTCTTCAAGGCTCCCATTTAAGAAAGCAGTTTTGACATCCATTTGCCAAATCCCATAGTCGTAGTAAGAAGCTATTGCTAGCAAAATCCTGATGGACTTGACCATAGCAACTGGTGAAAAGGTCTGATCATAGTCTATACCATGAATTTGTTTGAAACCTTTTGCCACTAGTCACGTTTTATAGGTCTGTGCTTTACCATCCATGTCAGTTTTCTTCTCGAAAACCCACTTGCACCCTATAGGTTTTACCCCTTCAGGTGGATCAACTAAAGTCCATACTTTATTTTGATACATGGATTCCATTTCGGATTTCATGGACTCTAGCCATCTCTCGGAGTCTGGACTATTCGTAGCTTCTTGGTAGGTAAGAGTCTCATCATTATCTATGAGCATTACAACATCATCTTGAGTTAAGAGAAATCCATAATATCTCTCTGGCTCATGACGAGCCCAACTAGATCTACGAACAACCTGTGTTTTCGAAGTAAGAACTTATTGATGTACTTCCTGCCCACTTTCCAACTCTAGTTCAATGTTATTTTATACAAATTGATCTTCATCGAGATCTATAGTCCTCCCATCAATTTTCTTGGAAAGTAACTCTCTTTCAAGAAACACATCGGTTCGAGCAACAAACACTTTGTTCTCGGTAGGATTATAGAAACAATACCCTTTAGTTTATTCAGGATATCCCACAAAATAACATTTATCCGATTTTGGTCCCAGCTTGTCAGACACCAAGCATTTCATAAACTCTTCGCATACCCATATTTTCATAAACGACATGCTGTGACATTTCTCAGTCCATATCTCATATAGAGTCTTTTGAACCGATTTAGATGGAACTCGATTAAGTGTATATGCAGCCGTTTCTAGAGCATAACCCCAAAAACTTATTGGAAGATCTGCTAGACTCATCATCGATCACACCATGTCCAATAAGGTACAATTTTTCCTCACATAAACTCCATTCCATTGAGGCGCACCAGGAGGAGTGAGCTGTGATACAATACCACACTCCTTCAAGAAACCTTTAAACTCGAGGCTTAATTATTCTCCTCCACGACCTGGTCGTAGAACTTTCATATTTTCCCCTGTTTACTTTTCCATTTCGGCCTTGTATTCTTTGAAATTTTCAAAAGAATCGGATTTGTTCTTCAAAAGATACACATATCTATATCTATTGAAATCGTCAGTACATATAATGAAGTATTAAAAGCCACCTCTTGCCATCGTACGCATTAGACCACATACATCACAATGCATAAGTCCTAATCATTCGGTGGCCCTTTCACCTTGTCCAGTAAAATGAGCTTTAGCCATTTTGTCAATGAGATAAGATTTGTACTCTTTGTATGATTCAAAATCAAACTTATCCAAGTAACAATCTTGATGTAATTTTGGAATGCGTTTCTCATTTATGTGACCTAAATGACAATGCCAAAGGTATGTTTGATTTGAATCTTTCATCTTAATACGTTTATTATCATTATTTATGTTATAGACAGGAGTATCTAAATCAAGAACATATACACCTTTAAACAAACGTGCAACCCCATAGGTAACATTATTGAATAAAAAGGAACAACTATTGTTCTGAATCAAAAATGCAAAACCTTTCTTGTCCAAACAAGAAACTAAAATAATGTTTCTGCAAATCGCAGGCACGTAAAAACAATTATCTAGTTCTAAAACAAGCCCAGTGGGCAACGATAAACAATAAGTCCCTACAGCTAAAGCAATAACCTTTGCTCCATTACCAACTCGTAGGTCAACTTCTCCCTTCGCCAATGTCCTACTTCCCTGCAGTTCCTGCACATTTATACAAATGTGAGAACCACATCAAGTATCTAATACCCAAGATATAGAAGTAGATAAATTGACTTCTATAACATAAATACCTGAATCAGAAGCAGCAACAACAACTTTCTTCTTCTTCAGATCCTCCAAATAAGCGTGACAGTTCCTCTTCCAATGACTTGGTTTCTTGCAATAGTGACAATCACCAACCTTAGGGACACCACCTTTAGGCTTCAATGTGGCGCCCTCCAAACCCGGGTCAGAAGTTTGGGATCCACACACACACCTTAATTATAACCTGCTTATAACAATAATAAAGATAATATTAATATATGCAGTGACCCTACTTACCAACCACCACGGACCGCAATAGGTTAAAGTATGCACACAAGCCAAACACACTAATATATTACAAACCGTTCAAATCCCGACTATTCAAACTCAAACTGAGTATTAAACATTATTACAAACTTTTACAAATTTAACTTATCCCAAAAGAAGCCTACTAGCTCAGCTTTCTCAACCTGAACCCCTAGCTCTCGCGCTGGACTGGGGATCCTCTTTACCAACTGGTTCCTATTTAACTGGAAAGAATATAAACAACATCGCACAAATGAGCTAACTAGCTCAGCAAGTCACAATGACAAAACTGAGAATAATGATCATCAGGTGAATATGATTATGATATCAAGTGAACAATGGATTAGGATTTAGAATTGGATATTATACTTTTAATTTAAAAACCAAGGTTAGGCTGCTGATCAGTCACGCACTAACCCCGAGCAAGGCACACATCATTGCTCTAACTACTGGATCCAAGGCACACATAGGCCTAACTTGACCATTATATGGTCTGACCACGAATCTGGTCCACAATTTTATAAAAACAATCCAATTCTAACATAATAACAGAATATGCAATAATAAGCAATAACTGAAATCATTAACAACAATAAATGTTTAACAATGAAAGGGTTTCAATCCTTGTAAGGATCAATAAGGCAATTTAAAAGCTTGGATGCTGGGTAATGAAAGAATTGAATAACAAAGGAATCAATATTTCAGGGTTTCAAAGATTTGGGCTTTCAAAGCATAAAATACAATGATTGAATATATGAGTAATTCAGTTCAGTGTTTGGGATTTTGTTTGCATGTATTTGTGGAGTAGTATCGTATACTTGAGATTTGTGTTTAGGTATACAACAATCGATGGTCTAGAAGAATAAGGTTTATGGCTCAAGAACAATAACTGAAATCAGGATTTAGGTTTATGTACTTCAAAGCACTTGCAATATCACAGGATTATCAAGTACTACAATATCTTGAGAAAGTTTAGAACACTTGCCTGGTATTAGGTTACTACACTGCACTCGCTTCCAATCACAACCGTTTTACTCCTCAACTACCTGTTTCCCTTTCCTACGTCTTGCCTCTTCTGCTCATATATCATAAGTATCTATCAATAATTTACTCATGAAATTCTATTCAACACATACTTCTATCTACCCTTCGTTTTACCCAAATCCGATTAACGGATTGAAAGTTATGCAATAATCAAGTAAACACCGAATATATAGACCGATAGTCAATTAACAAGTCACATATAGCACATAATACATCACGTAATCAATGATATATTATTTATAAAGAAGTCTCGGGTCATAAATAGGCTTTCTGGTATTTAAAATGATTTTTAAAACATTTTTCGGAATTAAAACGGGTCGTTGGATCAATTTCGGGTTAATAAACAGGATTCGGTTGGCCAATTCTGGCTCCGAAATAATTTTAGAATAATTATCGAGCCTTGGAAATAATTTAGAATAATATTTTGAAGTTCGAAACTATTTTTCAGAATTTTTAAATCATTTTTAAATAATTAAATCTAATTAAATAATTAATTAAAATCAATTAATAATTAATTAAATCAATTAATCAATTAATTTTCGAATTAATTGACCAATTAATCAATTATAAATTAACTAAAATTAATTAACTAATTAATTTAGATTTATTTGTGAATTAAAAATAATTTTCGGAATTAAAATAATAATTTTTAGAATTTTCAGAATTTAAAAATGAATTTTTATAATAAAAATAAATAGGAAATATGATTTTTAAACATTTTATAAACAGGAATCCTAAATTTGCAAAGTCTGGAAATTTCAGGGACCTAACTGCATCGTTTTCAAAAGCTGCGGTACTAAACTGTAATTTTCCAGCTCTTCGCCGGAAAACAGTCGGGTTCGCCGGAGAACACGTTCCCGGCGTCCTCACCCCATCAACACCTCCAGATCACATCTACACAACATCAGGAACATAACCATGCAATCAATTCATCCTAACAATCCCTGAGTTGGCCGGAATTTGGCCGTGAAGTTTTCCAGTTTCCGGCGAACATCGGAAAACTTCAAAATACAACTCCCTTCTCTACAGACCTCGTTGGTTCATGAAACTTATACGACTAGATTGCAAATTTCACAGAGAACACAACCCATTATAACACAACATCAATCTATCACATAATAAGAAACCCCCAAATTTCAATTAAGAACATTCATACGGATTATAAACCCTAATTTTGAAATTCGAAAATCAAACTCAAATTTGAACATGTTATTGAACTCCAAATAAGACGTATGACATATGAAAATCATCAGGAAAACAAGCTCTACAACATGCAATCAGCAAATCATACAAACAATCATCCGAACAAAAATTCATATTTTTAATAAAATAAATTCGAAAATAAATAAATTTTTAGAAAAATAACCTTGATTTCTGCAGTGAAACAAAGCTCATAATTTGATAGAACACTTCAAATCCTTCGTTTTGGTTACTCAAGCTTTGAAAACAGAGATCGGTAACGCCTTCGTTTTGTTGGTTGATTCTTAGAACAGTTTTAGGAAATTAGGGCTTTTCTCTGAAAATTATATAATTAACTATCTGCAAATGATTTTGATACGAAATAAAATACGGTTAAAGGCTATTTATAATTACGGAAAATTTGTATCCCGTTGGATCATTCCGGATATAAAACGGTACGTTTATTTGTAAAAACTGATCCAAACGGTATCGGTTTTCGGGATAATTATCCAAATCAGTACAATTTGTACTGCGGTCTTGGTCTCAGCGTCTGGTTACACGTATTACGAAGTGATAATTGTGATAGTTTAATAAAAAGCTCCCGCTTATCAAAAATACGGGTTTTATTGATTTACCGAAACGAATATTGTATCGAAAATGTTGCGCCGGGACCCGCGCAGGACAAACCGTACGCCGGATCGAAAAAGTCGAAACATGGAATATGCTCGGAATATTACAATTAGGTTAGGAAGGAGTTCTCGAAAGAGTTTCGGGTTCCAAAAACGTAACAACGGTTGATGTCGGTTGGTTCCCGTTTTTATAAAATAGATTTTAATTACCCGGAAAAAGATTTTAGAAATTTCATATGATTCTTATAAATCCATAAACCAACATAAAAATAATTAGGAAGATATGACAATTATCTATATTTTATTTTGGACATATAAAAATTAAAATACTCAATTAATATTATTTTTGAATATTCAAGTACAGATAACACTTAACAATTAGCTTACAGAATAGATACTGAACACACATAATAATTATATAATAGCAAAAATAATTACACGATATATCCCGGATATTACATCCTTCCCCCCTTAAAAGGATTCTGTCCTCAGAATCTCTAAGAAAACAAATGAGGGTACTTTTCTCTCATATCACTTTCTAACTCCCAGGTTGACTCTTCAACCTTTGGGTTTCTCCATAATACTCTTACTAACTTTACCACTTTATTTCTCAATACTTTTTCTCTCTCTTCTAGAACTTCTACCGGGCTCTCTACATATGATAAATCTGCTTGAAGTTCTATTGGCTCATATTCTATTACATGCCTGAAGTCTGGATTATATTTCTTAAGCATTGATATGTGAAAAACATTGTGAATGTGCTCCATGTGCGGAGGTAACGCCAACTCGTAAGCTACCAGTGCCAATACGCTTTAGGATTTCAAAAGGTCCGACATATCTTGGGTTTAGCTTCCCTTTCTTCCCAAACCTCGTTAGTCCTTTCCACGGTGATACTTTCAATAATACCAAACTTCCTTCTTCAAATTCCATGTCTTTTCTTGACTGGTCTGCATATTTCCTTTGACGATCTTGTGCGGCTATTAATCTTTTATGGATAATTTCAACAACTTCCTTTGTCCGCTGCACCAATTCGGGTCCGAGTATTTTGCGTTCTCCTACTTCATCCCAATATACTGGAGATCTACATTTGCGTCCATAAAGGGCTTCATAAGGTGGCATCCCAATACTGGCGTGATAACTGTTGTTATAAGCAAACTCTACTAGGGGTAAATGCTCGTCCCAACTTCCTTTGAAATCAATAGCACAAACACGTAGCATGTCCTCGATTGTCTGGATCGTTCTTTCACTTTGGCCATCCGTTTGGGGGTGATAGGCCGTACTCATATTCAATCTTGTTCCCAAACATTCTTGAAAACTCTTCCAAAATCTTGAATTAAATCTTGGATCTCGATCAGATACAATAGACATTGGAACTCCATGACGAACTACGATCTCTTTCAAGTACATATGAACTAACTTATCGAGCGGAAATCTTTCATTTATAGGCAGAAAATGAGCTGACTTGGTAAGTCTATCTACTATAACCCAAATGGCATCATGATTAGCCCTTGTCCTTGGTACTCCAACTATGAAATCCATGGCAATATGTTCCCACTTCCACTCTGGAATCTCCAATGGCTGTAGCAATCCGCTTGGTCTCTGATGCTCCGCTTTAACTTTCTGATATGTATAGCATTTGCTAACCCATTCCGCAATTTCCCTCTTCATATTTGGCCACCAATAATTCTTCTTTAAATCTCTGTACATTTTGGTACTCCCTGGATGGATGGAATATCTTGAACTATGTGCCTCTTGTAAAATTTCATTTTTCAGCTCCGTTACTGGTGGAATCCAAATTCTTGAAGAAAACCTAAGAATACCTTGATCATCTTGTTGCGTGCATAATTCCTCACCTACCAAACTATTTATATCTTGATTCATTACCTCTTTCTGGCATTTCTTTATTTTCTTCAATAACTCCGGTTGGAAAATCATACCGTACACTTTTGCTTCCTCAGGCTTGCAAATTCTAATCTCCAATTCCAATTTTTGAAATTCTTTATATATCTCTTCAGGTACGGATAACACATTTAACCTTTCCTTCCGACTTAACGCATCTGCTACAACGTTCGCCTTACCGGGATGATAATTAATCGAGCAATCATAATCTTTGATCAATTCTAACCATCTCCTTTGTCTCATATTAAGTTCCTTCTGGGTAAATATATATTTCAAACTTTTGTGATCCGTGAAAATCTCACACTTTTCTCCATACAAATAATGTCTCCAAATCTTCAAAGCGAAAACTATAGCTGCTAACTCCAAATCATGAGTAGGGTACTTCTGTTCATGTGGTTTCAATTGCCTTGACGCATACGCAATCACCTTGTCGTGCTGCATAAGAACACATCCTAATCCTTTGTAAGAAGCATCGCTATAAATTACGAAATTCCCTTGATCGTCTGGAAGTGACAAAACAGGTGTTGTGATTAATCTCCGCTTCAATTCCTGAAAACTTTCTTTGCACTTGTCATTCCATATAAACTTTTCATTCTTTCGTGTAAGCTTTGTCAATGGTGTTGCAATTCTTGAGAAATTCTGAACGAATCATCGATAATATCCTGCCAATCCCAAGAAACTTCTTACCTCAGTGGGGGTTCTCGGTCTTTCCCAATTCGTAATTGCCTCGATCTTTGCTGGGTCCACTTTGATCCCTTCGTTACTGACTATGCGTCCTAAGAACTGAACTTCCTGTAGCCAAAACTCACACTTCGACAATTTAGCATATAACTTCTTTTTCCTTAAAATCTCCTAAGCTGTCCTCAAATGTTCCGCATGATCCTCCTCCGTCTTTGAATAGATCAAAATATCGTCTATAAATACTATAACGAACTTATCCAAATATTCCTTGAAAATTCTGTTCATCAGGTCCATAAACGCTGCTGGGGCGTTGGTCAATCCAAAAGACATCACTAAAAACTTGTAATGCCCATACCTTGTTCTGAAAGCTGTCTTTGGTATATCTTCTAGTTTGATCTTTAGTTGATGATATCCTGATCTTAAATCGATTTTGGAGAAATACTTGGCTCCCTTCAATTGGTCAAACAAATCATCAATTCTGGGTAACGGATACTTATTCTTGATCGTCAACTTGTTGAGCTCCCTATAGTCGATACACAGTCTCATGCTTCCATCCTTCTTCTTGACAAATAATACCGGTGCACCCCACGGGGATACACTGGGTCTAATTACTCCTTTCTCTAACAGCTCTTGCAATTGCTTTGCTAACTCTTTCATCTCAACGGGCGCCATTCTATACGGGGCCTTGGATACTGGTTCGGTTCCAGGTGCTAAGTCAATTGCAAATTCAATTTCTCTATCTGGAGGAAGTCCTGGTAACTCGTCGGGAAATACGTCTGGAAATTCATTTACAACTAGAATATCTTCAAGTTTTGCTGGCTCATGACTTCTGTCGATCACATATGCTATGAAATGCTCACATCCTTGTCGTAGTAACTTCTTGGCTTGAATCATCGTTAAGAACTTCTTTACCTGCTTCTGTCCCTTGAACGTTACTATTCTTTCATCTGGCGTTTTCACCATTACTTTCTTATTTCGACAATCTATCTGAGCATTATGCTTAGATAACCAATCCATTCCTAATATAACGTCAAATTCTCCTAACTTAAACGGTATCAAATCTACACAAAACATACTACCAGAAATCTCAATCTCACAATTCCCACAAACTTGGTTAACAGTTACACGTTCTTGATTTGCTAATTCCACAGTCATTATTTCATTTAAATACCCAACTGGACAATTTAACTTACTAACAAAATCTTGTGAAATAAACGATCGAGTTGCTCCCGAATCTATTAACACTTTGGCACATAAAGAGTTCACATTAAGCGTACCTGCCATGACATCCGTATCCTGGATCGCATCCTTCACCGACATGTCAAAAACTCTAGCCCTCGGAGTCTCATTCACTGTTGGGGTAGATCCCATAATCCTTAATGCATTACTGACTGGGGCTGGTGTCTTGCAATCCCTGGCCATATGTCCTGGCTTCCCATATTTAAAGCATGTAAATCCAATGACTGGAACTTTCACTGCTGGATTCCGGATAGGCTGATCCTTATTTGCTGGCTCTCTTGCTGGCTGATTTCGGCACTCCCTCGAGTAGTGCCCTTTCTGGTTGCATTTAAAACATACCACATTCAACTTGTTACAAACTCCTCCATGCTTCTTTCCACATACTTGACAATCTGGAAAAGTTAATCTCAACTGATTCGGCTGATTCACATTAGCTGAACGATTGCCCTGGCCTCCGTCTCCTACATTTTGTCTCCTGAAATTAAAATTTCTCCCTGGCTGAAACTTGCCCTTCTTAAAATTTGGAAACTTCCCGGTTTGTGACTGACCCTCACTTCCCTCAACTTTCCTTTTCTTGCTTTCCTTTTCTTTCTGGAACATCTCACTCTCTGTCTCTGCGATCATAGCTTTCTGTACAACCCCGGCATAGGTATCCAATTCAAAAATAGCTACCTTCCCTCTGATCCATGGCTTCAAGCCTTGCTGGAATCTCTTAGCTTTCTTTCTATCAGTATCAACATACGACGACACATACCTTGACAATTCCTCAAACTTCCCCTCATAATCTGTTACCGACATATTCCCTTGCTTTAATTCTAAAAACTTCAGCTTCATTTGATTCTGAACAAACTGAGGAAAATACTTTTCTAAAAACAATTCCTTAAACCTTTCCCAAGTAATAACATCTGTGCTTTCCAATGTTTTCACCATTTCCCACCAATAGGTGGCCTCATTCTTCAGATAGTAACTTGCAAATTCAACCTTCTGCTCCTCTTTCACTTTTACCAAGGCAAAAGCCTTCTCTATTTCCTTTAACCACACATTTGCTTCAATTGGCTCTAAGGAACCCTTGAATTCTGGTGGGTTTACTGCCTGAAAAGTTTTGAAAGTTACCTGGGGATTGGTCTGTCTCTGCTGTTGTTGTGCCAGGTGAACTGTTTGTTGGGCCAAGATTTGAAGAATCTGGGCTATTGCTGGGTCCATGGGTCCTGGGTTCACATTCTGGTTTATATCATTTTGGTTGTTATTGTGGTTGTTATTGGTTTCTTCATTCTGGGTGTTGGTGCGGGTATTTCTTCTGGGAGGCATTTTCTGTAAAGAATCAATCAATTTATTTAGCTTTTGAATCAAATCTTTGTATAAAAGAAAAGTTTTGTGAAATAGAAATATCTCTTTTTGAAAACAGTTGTAACTAAGTAAATTGCATGCTTCTTTATAGAATATAAACAGTTATGGAAAACAGGGTACATGGTATCACAGGATATACTGGTGCAATAAATAAGGTAAAGTAAAACAGGTGCAATAAAGTAAATGACAGTGTTGGAAAGGAAAAGGTACTAATATATAGATCAAAATTTTTAGGTAGTACAAGCGTAAAGATGCTTCGAAAGTAAAAGCAAAAAGGGTACAACAACCTACTCACTAGTCAGCATCGCTAGTCTATAAATACAACTCAAAAGTCTTCTGATACACACTACACACTACTGTCCATACTACATAACCATAATAACACTGCTCAGCATCTCCATCTCAAAATCTCTAACTCATGGCAAATCTGGACCTCCTATCTCCTCAAGCTCCTCTAGAACCCACTTAGCCCACTCCACTAGGAAATCAGGGGTAATGTCCTCATGTGTAGCCTCAGCAATCCTTACAGCAGCTGCTCTACGAAATGCCTAGAGCCTCTCCCTAAGTCGCCTCTCACCACTCCCCATCTCTCTGGTACGCATGATATGCAATAACTCCTGGATCTGCCCCTGTAGGAATCGCTGCTCCATAAGGCAAGCCTCAAACTGATGATATGGGACATGATAGGAAGAGAACTGGAAAGGTACTCCTGTGACTGAATGACTAGTAAAGCCTGAATCAGCAGGTGGGGGTCCTCTAACAGGTGGCCTCAGGCCTGGAGGTGGAATAGCCTGTAATGGTACGGGCTGCAACACCGGTGGAGGTAGAATAGCCAATACTGGTGGAATCACAGGACGTGGATTCGATGTTGGTGCTCCAACTGAAGGCTCTGAGTGATCAGCTGATACGGGAATAAAAGAGTCGGCCATCTCTGCTATCTGAAATCATATCGTAATATAAGAATCTCGTACCACGACGCAAACTATACTAATACCGGTTATACCATAACACTCAACCTCTCGACGTTCTATCATCCTATACCTTACTTCTAATCCTATCCCTCTACCCATTCCCGTCAACCTAGGCTTGTGTCAGTGACTTATAACCTGTGGCTCTGATACCAAACCTGTGGCGCCCTCCAAACCCGGGTCAGAAGTTTGGGGTCCACACACACACCTTAATTATAACCTGCTTATAACAATAATAAAGATAATAATAATATATGCAGTGACCCTACTTACCAACCACCATGGACCGCAATAGGTTAAAGTATGCACACAAGCCAAACACACTAATATATTACAAACCGTTCAAATCCCGACTATTCAAACTCAAACTGAGTATTAAACATTATTACAAACTTTTACAAATTTAACTTATCCCAAAAGAAGCCTACTAGCTCAGCTTTCTCAACCTGAACCCCTAGCTCTCGCGCTGGACTGGGGATCCTCTTTACAAACTGGTTCCTTTTTAACTGGAAAGAATATAAACAACATCGCACAAATGAGCTAACTAGCTCAGCAAGTCACAATGACAAAACTGAGAATAATGATCATCAGGTGAATATGATTATGATATCAAGTGAACAATGGATTAGGATTTAGAATTGGATATTATACTTTTAATTTAAAAACCAAGGTTAGGCTGCTGATCAGTCACGCACTAACCCCGAGCAAGGCACACAGCATTGCTCTAACTACTGGATCCAAGGCACACATTGGCCTAACTTGACCATTATATGGTCTGACCACGAATCTGGTCCACAATTTTATAAAAACAATCCAATTCTAACATAATAATAGAATATGCAATAATAAGCAATAACCAAAATCATTAACAACAATAAATGTTTAACAATGAAAGGGTTTCAATCCTTGTAAGGATCAATAAGGCAATTTAAAAGCTTGGATGCTGGGTAATGAAAGAATTGAATAACAAAGGAATCAATATTTCAGGGTTTCAAAGATTTAGGCTTTCAAAGCATAGGATACAATGATTGAATATACGAGTAATTCAGTTCAGTGTTTGGGATTTTGTTTGCATGTATTTGTGGAGTAGTATCGTATACTTGAGATTTGTGTTTAGGTATACAACAATCGATGGTCTAGAAGAATAAGGTTTATGGCTCAAGAACAATAACTGAAATCAGGATTTAGGTTTATGTACTTCAAAGCACTTGCAATATCACAGGATTATCAAGTACTACAATATCTTGAGAAAGTTTAGAACACTTGCCTGGTATTAGGTTACTACACTGCACTCGCTTCCTATCACAACCGTTTTACTCCTCAACTACCTGTTTCCCTTTCCTACGTCTTGCCTCTTCTGCTCACATATCATAAGTATCTATCAATAATTTACTCATTAAATTCTATTCAACACATACTTCTATCTACCCTTCGTTTTACCCAAATCCGATTAACGGATTGAAAGTTATGCAATAATCAAGTAAACACCGAATATATAGACCGATAGTCAATTAACAAGTCACATATAGCACATAATACATCACGTAATCAATGATATATTATTTATAAAGAAGTCTCGGGTCATAAATAGGCTTTCTGGTATTTAAAATGATTTTTAAAACATTTTTCGGAATTAAAACGGGTCGTTGGATCAATTTTGGGTTAATAAACAGGGTTCGGTTGGCCCATTCTGGCTCCGAAATAATTTTAGAATAATTGTCGAGCCTTGGAAATAATTTAGAATAATATTTTGAAGCTCGAAACTATTTTTCAGAATTTTTAAATCATTTTTAAATAATTAAATCTAATTAAATAATTAAATAAAATCAATTAATAATTAATTAAATCAATTAATCAATTAATTTTCGAATTAATTGACCAATTAATCAATTATAAATTAACTGAAATTAATTAACTAATTAATTTGGATTTATTTGTGAATTAAAAATAATTTTCGGAATTAAAATAATAATTTTTAGAATTTTCAGAATTTAAAAATGAATTTTTATAATAAAAATAAATAGGAAATATGATTTTTAAACATTTTATAAACAGGAATCCTAAATTTGCAAAGTCTGGAAACTTCAGGGACCTAACTGCATCGTTTTCAAAAGTTGCGGTACTAAACTGTAATTTTCCAGCTCTTCGCCGGAAAACAGTCTGGTTCGCCGGAGAACACGTTCCCGACGTCCTCACCCCATCAACACCTCCAGATCACATCTACACAACATCAGGAACACAACCATGCAATCAATTCATCCTAACAATCCCTGAGTTGGCCGGAATTTGGCCGTGAAGTTTTCCAGTTTCCGGCGAACATCGGAAAACTTCAAAACACAACTCCCTTCTCTACAGACCTCGTTGGTTCATGAAACTTATACGACTAGATTGCAAATTTCACAGAGAACACAACCCATTAGAACACAACATCAATCTATCACATAATACGAAACCCCCAAATTTCAATTAAGAACATTCATACGGGTTATAAACCCTAATTTTGAAATTCGAAAATCAAACTCAAATTTGAACATGTTATTGAACTCCAAATCAGACGTATGACATATGAAAATCATCAGGAAAACAAGCTCTACAACATGCAATCAGCAAATCATACAAACAATCATCCGAACAAAAATTCATATTTTTAATAAAATAGATTCGAAAATAAATAAATTTTTAGAAAAATAACCTTGATTTCTGCAGTGAAACAAAGCTCAGAATCTGATAGAACACTTCAAATCCTTCGTTTTGGTTACTCAAGCTTTGAAAACAGAGATCGGTAACGCCTTCGTTTTGCTGTTTGATTCTTAGAACAGTTTTAGGAAATTAGGGTTTTTCTCTGAAAATTATATAATTAACTATCTGAAAATGATTTTGATACGAAATAAAATACGGTAAAAGGCTATTTATAATTACGGAAAATTTGTATCCCATTGGATCATTCCGGATATAAAACGGTACATTTATTTGTAAAAACTGATCCAAACGGTATCGGTTTTCGGGATAATTATCCAAATCAGTACAATTTGTACTGCGGTCTTGTCTCAAGCGCCTGGTTACACGTATTACGAAGTGATAATTGTGATATTTTAATAAAAAGCTCCCATTTATCGAAAATACGGGTTTTATTGATTTACCGAAACGAATATTGTATCGAAAATGTTGCGTCGGGACCCGCGCAGGACAAACCGTATGCCGGATCGAAAAAGTCGAAACATGGAATATGCTCGGAATATTACAATTAGGTTAGGAAGTAGTTCTCGAAAGAGTTTCGGGTTCCAAAAATGTAACAACGGTTGACGTCGGTTGGTTCCCGTTTTTATAAAATAGATTTTAATTACCCGAAAAAAGATTTTAGAAATTTCATATGATTCTTATAAATCCATAAACCAACATAAAAATAATTAGGAAGATATGACAATTATCTATATTTTATTTTGGACATATAAAAATTAAAATACTCAATTAATATTATTTTTGAATATTCAAGTACAGATAACACTTAACAATTAGCTTACAGAATAGATATTGAACACACATAATAATTATATAATAGCAAAAATAATTACACGATATATCCCGGATATTACATTCAAAGCCTTGGTCGGATCAGGTTTCGGATTGGCATTAGATTTAGATCCCATCTTCCTCTTGCCTTTCCATTTACCCTTTCCTTTGGCCTTCCCCTTATTCACCATTAACATGAGAGCAGCGGACACCTTCGGAACATTGGTCTTAACAGTTTTCAACATAGCCAACAGTTCGGTGGGGTGTTTATCCATCTCATTCATATTATAATTCATCATAAATTGAGAATAGCTGCTATTTAAAGATTTCAAAATTAGATCAATCTGGTGCTCCATAGCAATCGGGGCACCCAATTTGGTAAGGTACTCAATATACCTATCATCCTTAGAACATGCGATCCCACCAGATCACGTTCTCCCTGCTTACATGCATCCAACGATTTTAAAGTATCAAACCTCTCCTGACGAGCCTGTCTTTCAAACATACGTTTAAGGTGCTCAATCATATCATAAGAATCCATATTCTCATGTTGTTTCTGAAGTTCAACACTCATGGTCGCTAGCATGAGACATTGAACATCCGTGTCATCATCGATATGTTTCTGATAAACATTATGTTTAGCACGGAATGTGTAATATCCGGGATATATCGTGTAATTATTTTGCTATTAAATAATTATTATGTGTGTTCAGTATCTATTTTGTGAGTTAATTGTTAAATGTTATCTGTACTTGGATATTCAAATATAATATTAATTGAGTATTTTAATTTTTATATGTCCAAAATAAAACATAGATAATTGTCATATCTTCTTAATTATTTTTATGTTGATTTATGGATTTATAAGGATCATATGAAATTTATAAAATCTTTTTTTTCCAACTATTTAAAATCTATTTTATAAAAACGGGAACCAATCAACGTCATCCGTTGTTACGTTTTTGGAACCCGAAACTCTTCCGAGAACTCCTTCCTAACCCAATTGTAATATTCCGAGCATATTCCATATTTCGACTTTTTCGATCCGGCGTACGGTTTGTTCTGCGCAGGTTCCGGCGCAACATTTTCGATACAATATTCGTTTCGGTAAATCAATAAAACCCGTATTTTCGATAAACGGGAGCTTTTTATTAAACTATCCCAATTATCACTTCGTAGTACGTGTAACCAGGCGCTGAGACCAAGACCGCAGTACAAATTGTACTAATTTGGATAATTATCCCGAAAACCGATACCGTTTGGATCAGTTTTTATAAATAAACGTACCGTTTTATACCCGGAATGATCCAACGAGATACTAATTTTTCGTAATTATAAATAGCCTTTTACCGTATTTTATTTCGTATCAAAATCATTTGCAGATAGTTAATTTTATAATTTTCAGAGAAAAACCCTAATTACATAAACTGTTCTAAGAATCAAACAGCAAAACGAAGGCATTACCAATCTCTGTTTTCAAAGCTTGAGTAACCAAAACGAAGGATCTGAAGTGTTCTACCAGATTCCAAGCTTCGTTTTACTGCAGAAATCAAGGTTTATTTTCTATAATTTTATTTATTTTCGAATTAAATTTATTAAAAATATGAATTTTTGTTCGGATGATTGTTTGTATGATTTGATGATTGCATGTTGTAGAGCTTGTTTTCCTGATGATTTTGATATATTATACGTCTGATTTGGAGTTCAATAACATGCTCAAAAGTGGGTTTAATTTTCGAATTTCAAAATTAGGGTTTATAACCCGTATGAATGTTCTTAATTGAAATTTGGGGGTTTCTTATTCTGGAATAGATTGATGTTGTGATATAGTGGATTGTATTCTCTGTGAAATTTGCAATATAGTCGTATAAGTTTAATGAATCACAGATGTCTGTAGAGAAGGGAGTTGTCTTTTGAAATTTTCCGAAGTTCGCCGGAAACTGGCAAACTTCACGGCCAAATTCCGGCCAACTCAGGGATGATTAGAATGATTTGTTGGTATGGTTGAATTCCTGGTAAAGTATAGATGTGATCTGGAGGTGTTGATGGGGTGAGGACGCCGGGAACGTGTTCTCCGGCCACCCCTATGTTTTCCGGCAACGGGGTGTAAAATTTGCAGTTTGGTCCCTGGACTTTTGGGGACGATATAATTAGGTCCCTGAAGTTTCCAGACTTTGCAAATTTAGGATTCCTGTTTTAAAAATATTTAAAAATCATATTTCCTATTTATTTTTATTAGAAAAATTCGTTTTTAATTTCTGAAAATTCTAAAAATTATTATTTTAATTCCAAAAATTATTTTTAATTCAAAAATAAATATGAATTAATTAGTTAATTAATTTCAGTTAATTTCTAATTATTAATTGGTCAATTAATTCGAAAATTAATTATTAATTGATTTTAATTAATTATTTAATAAGATTTAATTATTTAAAAATGATTTAAAAATTCCGAAAAATAGTTTCGAGCTTTAAAATATTATTCTAAATTATTTCCAAGGCTCGATAATTATTATAAAATTGTTTCGGAACCAGAATTGGCCAACCAGACCCTGTTTATTTACCCAAAATTGATCTAACGATCCGTTTTAATTCTGAAAAATGTTTTAAAAATCATTTTAAATACCAGAAAGCCTATTTATGACCCGAGACTTCTTTATAAATGATATATCATTGATTATGTGATGTATTATGTGCTATACGTGACTTGTTGATTGACTATCGGTCTATATATTCAGGTGTTTACTTGATTATTGCATAATTTTCAATTCGTTAATCGGATTTGGGTGAAACGAAGGGTAGATAAAAGTATGTGTTGAATAGAATTCTATGAGTCGATTATTGATAGATACTTATGATATGTGAGCAGAAGAGGCAAGACGTAGAAAAGGGAAACAGGTAGTTGAGGAGTAAGACGATTGTGATTGAAAGCGAGTGCAGTATAGTAAGCTAATACCATGCAAGTGTTCTGAACTTTCTTGAGATATTGTAGTATTTGATAGTCTTATTGATATTGCAAGTGCTTTGAAACACTGAAACCCAAACTCTGATTCCAGTCATTGTTCTTGAGCCATGAACCTTATTCTTTCTAGACCATTGATTGTTGTATACCCAAACACGAACCTCAAGTATACGATACTACTCCACAAATACATAAACATTAAATATTAAACACGGAACCAGATTGCTTACACCTTCAAGACATTGTATTTTATGCTTTGAAAGCCCAAATCTTTGAAACCCTGAAACGTTGATTCCGTTGTTATCCAATTCTTTCATTACCCAGCATTCAAGCTTTGAAATTACCTTATTAATCCTTACAAGGGTTGAAACCCCTTTCATTGTTAAACACTCATTGTTGTTAATGATTCTGGTTATTACTTATTATTGTTTATTCTGTTATTATGTTAAAATTGGATTATTTTATAAAATTGTGGACCAGATTCGTGGTCAGACCATATAATGGTCAAGTTAGGCCAATGTGTGCCTTGGATCCAGTAGTTAGAGCAGTGCTATGTGCTTTGTTCGGGGTTAGTGCGTGACTGATCAGCAGCCTAACCTTGGTTTTTAAATTAAAAGTATAATATCCAATTCTAAATCATAATCCATTGTTCACCTGATATCATAATCATGTTCTCTTGATGATCATTATTCTCAGTTTTGTCATTATGAATTGCTGAGCTAGTTAGCTCATTTGTGCGATGTTGTTTATATTCTTTCCAGTCAAAAAGGAACCAGTTGGTAACGAGGATCCCCAGTCCAGCGCGAGAGCTAGGGGTTCAGGTTGAGAAAGCTGAGCTAGTAGGCTTCTTTTGGAATAATTTAAGTCTGTAAAAGTTTGTAATAAAGTTTAATACTCAGTCTGAGTTTGAATGATTGGGATTTGAACGATATGTAATATAAATAGATGTGTGGCTTGTGTGCATACTTTAGCCTGTTGCGATCCGTGGTAGTTGGTAAATAGGGTCACTGCATATTATTGTTATCTTTATTATTGTTATAAGCAGGTTATAAATAAGGTATGTGTATGTGTGTGTGGACCCCAAACTTCTGACCCGGGTTTGGAGGGCGTCACAGGTTTGGTATCAGAGCTACAGGTTATAAGTCACTGACACAAGTCTAGGTTGACGGGAATGGGTAGAGGGTTAGGATTAGAAGTAAGGAATAGAAAGATAGAACATCGAGAGGTTGAGTGCTTCGGTATATCAGGTATTAGTGTAATTCACGTTTTGGGTTGAGATTCTGATATTGCGATATAATTTCAGATAGCAGCGATGGCCGACTCTTTTATTCCCGTATCAGCTGATCACTCAGAGCCTTCAGTTGGAGTGCCGTCTTCGGATCCATGTCCTGTTGTTCCACCAGTGTTGGCTATACTACCTCCACCTATGTTGCAGCCCGTACCATTGCAGGCTATTCCACCTCCAGGCATGAGGCCACCTATCAGAGGACCCCCACCTGCTGATTCAGGCTTTACCGGTCATTGAGTCACAGGAGTACCTTTCCAGTTCTCTTCCTACCCTTTCCCATATCATCAGTTTGAGACTTGTCTTATGGAGCAGCGATTCCTTCAGGGTCAGATTCAGGAGTTACTACATATTATACGTACCAGAGAGGTTGGGAGTGGTGAGAGGCGACTCAGAGAGAGGCTACAGGCATTTCGTAGGACAGCTGCAGTGAGGATTGCTGAGGCTACACATGAGGAAATCAACCCTGATTTCTTAGTAGAGTGGGCTAAATGGGTTCTAGAAGAGCTTGAGGAGATTGGAGGTCCAGACTTGCCATGAGCTAGAGATTTAGAGATGGAAATGTTGAGCAGTGTTGTTATGGTTATATAGTATGTACAGTAGTGTGTAGTGTGTATCAGTAGACTTTTGAGTTGTCTTTACAGACCAGCTATGATGACTAGTGAGTAGGTTGTTGTACCCTTTTGCTTTTACTTCTGAAGCGTCTTTACGCTTGTACTACCTAAAACTTTTGATCTATATATATCAGTCCCTTTTTCCTTTCCAGCACTGTCATTTATTTTATTGCTCCTGTTTTACCTTACCTTATCTATTGCACCAGTTATACCCCTGTGATACCATGTACCCTGTTTTCCATGACTGTTTATATTCTGTAAAGAAGCATGCAATTTACTTAGTTACAACTGTTTTCAAAAAGAGATACCTCTGTTTTACAAAACTTTTCTTTTATACAAAGATTTAATTCAAAAGCTGAATAAGTTGTTTGATTCTTTACAGAAAATGCCTCCCAGAAGAAATACCCGCACCAACACCCAGAATGAAGGAACCAACAACAATAACAACCAAGATGATACAAACCCAAATGTGAACCCAGGACCCATAGACCCAGCAATAGCCCAGATTCTTCAAATCTTGGCCCAACAAACAGTTCACCTGGCACAACAACAACAAAGGCAGACCAACCCCCAGGTAACTTTCAAAACTTTTCAGGCAGTAAACCCACCAGAATTCAAGGGTTCCTTAGAGCCAATTGAAGCAAATGTTTGGTTAAAGGAAATAGAGAAGGCATTTCCCTTAGTGAAAGTAAAAGAAGAACAGAAGGTTGAGTTTGCAAGTTACTATCTGAAGAATGAGGCCACATATTGGTGGGAGATGGTTAAGACATTGGAAGGTACAAATGTAATTACTTGGGAAAGGTTTAAGGAATTGTTTTTAGAAAAGTATTTTCCTCAGTTTGTTCAGGATCAAATGGAACTGAAGTTTTTAGAATTAAAGCAAAGGAACATGTCAGTAACAGATTATGAGAGTAAGTTTGAGGAATTGTCAAGGTACGTACCGTCGTATGTGGATACTGACAGAAAGAAGGCTAAAAGATTCCAGCAAGGTGTGAAACCATGGATCAGAGGGAAGGTAGCCATTTTTGAATTGGATACCTATGCAGGAGTAGTACAGAAGGCTATGATCGCAAAGACAGAGAGTGAGATGTTTCAGAAGGAAAAGGAAAGCAAGAAAAGGAAAGTTCAGGGAAGTGAGGGTCAGCCCCAAACAGGGAAGTTTCCAAATTTTAAGAAGGGTAAGTTTCAGCCAGGGAGAAATTTTAATTTCAGGAGACAGAATGCAGGAGACGGAGGCCAGAGCAACCGTCCAGTTAATATAAATCAGCCAAGTCAGTTGAGACTAACTTTTTCGGATTATCAAGTATGTGGGAAGAAGCATGGAAGAGTTTGTAATAAGTTGAATGTGGTATGTTTCAAATGCAACCAGAAAGGGCACTATTCGAGGGAGTGCCGAAATCAGCCAGCAAGAGAACCAACAAGTAAGGATCAGCCTATCCGGAATCCAGCAGTAAAGGTTCCAGCCATTGGATTTACGTGCTTTAAATATAGAAAGCCAGGACATATGGCCAAGGATTGCAAGACATCAGCCCCAGTCAGTAATGCATTGAGGATTATGGGATCTACCCCAACAGTGAATGAGACTCCAAGGGCTAGAGTTTTTGACATGTCAGTGAAGGATGCTATCCAGGATACGGATGTCGTGGCAGGTACGCTTAATATGAATTCTTTATGTGCCAAAGTGTTAATAGATTCGGGAGCAACTCGATCGTTTGTTTCACAAGATTTTGTTAGTAAGTTAAATTGTCCAGTTGAGTATTTAAATATAATAATGACTGTGGAATTAGCAAATCAAGAACGTGTATCTGTTAATCAAGTTTATGGGAATTATGAGATTGAGATTTCTGATAGTAAGTTTTGCGTAGATTTGATACAATTTAAGTTAGGGGAGTTTGACATTATATTAGGAATGGATTGGCTATCTAAGCACGATGCCCAGATAGATTGTCGCAATAAGAAGGTAATGATGAAAATGCCAGACGAAAGGATAGTAACGTTCAAGGGTCAAAAACAAGTAAAGAAGTTCTTAACGATGATTCAAGCCAAGAAGTTACTACGACAAGGATGTGAGCATTTCATGGCATATGTGATTGACAGAAGTCAAGAACCAACAAAACTTGAAGATATTCCAGTTGTGAATGAATTTCCAGACGTATTTCCCGACGAGTTACCAGGACTTCCTCCAGATAGAGAAATTGAATTTGCGATCGACTTAGCACCTGGAACATAACCAGTATCCAAGGCCCCGTATAGAATGGCGCCCGTCGAGATGAAAGAGCTAGCGAAGCAATTGCATGAGTTGTTAGAGAAAGGAGTAATCAGACCCAGTGTATCCCCGTGGGGAGCCCCAGTATTATTTGTCAAGAAGAAAGATGGAAGCATGAGACTGTGCATCGACTATAAAGAACTTAATAAGCTTACAATCAAGAACAAGTACCCGTTACCCAGAATTGACGATTTGTTTGATCAGTTAAGGGAGCTAAGTATTTCTCCAAAATTGATTTAAGATCGGGATATCATCAACTGAAGATCAAGCCAGAAGATATACCAAAAACAGCTTTTAGAACAAGGTATGGACATTACGATTTTTTAGTGATGTCTTTTGGGTTGACCAATGCCCCGGCATCGTTTATGGACCTGATGAACAGAATTTTCAAGGAGTATTTGGATAAGTTTGTTATTGTGTTTATAGACGATATTTTAATCTATTCAAAGACGTAAAAGGATCATGCGGAACATATGAGAACGGCTTTGGAGATTTTAAGGAAAAAGAAATTATACGCTAAATTCTTAAAGTGTGAGTTTTGGCTACAGGAAGTTCAGTTCTTAGGACACATAGTCAGTAACGAAGGGATCAAAGTGGACCCGGCAAAGATCGAGGCAATTACGAATTGGGAGAGACCGAAAACACCCACCGAGGTAAGAAGTTTCTTAGGATTGGCGGGATATTATCAGTCGATTTGTTCAAAATTTCTCGAGGATTGCCACACCATTAACAAAGTTTACACGAAAGAATGAGAAGTTTATATGGAACGACAAATGCGAAGAAAGTTTTCAGGAGTTAAAACGGAAATTAATCACGGCACCTGTTTTGTCACTTCCAGACGATCAAGGGAATTTCTTAATTTATAGCGATGCTTCTCACAAAGGACTAGGATGTATTTTAATGCAGCACGAAAAGGTGATTGCGTATGCGTCAAGGCAATTGAAACCACACGAACAAAAGTATCCTACTCATGATTTGGAGCTAGCAGCCATAGTTTTCGCTTTGAAGATTTGGAGACATTATTTATATGGAGAAAATTGTGAGATTTTTACGGATCACAAAAGCTTAAAGTACATATTCACACAGAAGGAACCTAATATGAGGCAAAGGAGATGGTTAGAGTTGATTAAAGACTATGATTGCTCGATTAATTATCATCCCGGTAAGGCGAACGTTGTGGCAGACGCATTGAGTCGGAAGGAAAGGTTGAATGTGTTATCAGTACCTGAAGATATATATAAGGAATTTCAGAAATTGGAATTGGAGATTAAAGTTTGCAAGCCTGAGGAAGCGAAAGTATACAGTATGACTTTCCAACCAGAATTATTTGAGAAAATAAAGAAATGTCAGAAAGATGTAATGAATCAAGATATAAATCATTTGGTAGGTGAAGAGTTATGCACGCAAAAGGATGATCACGGTATTTTGAGGTTTTTATCTAGAATTTGGATTTCACCAGTGACGGAGCTGAATAATGAAATTTTACAAGAGGCACATAATTCAAGGTATTCCATCCATCCAGGAAGTACCAAAATGTACAGAGATTTAAAGAAGAATTATTGGTGGCCAGACATGAAGAGGGAAATTGCGGAATGGATTAGCAAATGTTATACCTGTGAGAGAGTTAAAGCAGAGCATCAGAGACCAAGTGGATTGTTACAGCCATTGGAGATTCCAGAGTGGAAATGGGAACATATTGCCATGGATTTCATAGTTGGATTACCAAGGACAAGGGCTAATCATGATGCCATTTGGGTTATAGTGGATAGACTTACCAAGTCAGCTCATTTTCTGCCTATAAATGAAAGATTTTTGCTCGACAAGTTGGTCCATATGTACCTGAAGGAAATTATAGTTCGTCATGGAGTTCCTGTGTCTATTGTATCTGATCGAGATCCAAGGTTTAATTCAAGATTTTGGAAGAGTTTTCAAGAATGTTTGGGAACAAGACTGAATATGAGTACGGCCTATCACCCCCAGACGGATGGCCAAAGTGAAAGAACGATCCAGACAATCGAGGACATGTTACGTGTTTGTGCTATTGATTTCAAAGGAAGTTGGGACGAACATTTACCTCTGGTAGAGTTTGCTTACAATAACAGTTATCATACCAGCATTGGGATGCCACCCTATGAAGCCCTTTGTGGACGCAAATGTAGATCTCCAATATATTGGGACGAAGTAGGAAAACGTAAGGTACTTGGATCTGAACTGGTACAGCAGACAAAGGAAATAGTTGAAATTATCCAGAAGAGATTGATAGCCGCACAAGATCATCAGAGGAAATATGCAGATCAGTCAAGGAAAGACATGGAATTTGAAGAAGGAAGCTTGGTATTACTGAAAGTATCATCATGGAAAGGACTAACGAGGTTTGGAAAGAAAGGAAAGCTAAGCCCAAGATATGTCGGACCTTTTGAGATTTTAAAGCACGTTGGCAAAGTAGCTTATGAGTTGGCGTTACCCCCGCACATGGAGCACATTCACAATGTTTTTCACGTATCGATGCTCAAGAAATATAATCCAGACTCCAGGCATGTAATAGAATATGAGCCAATAGAGCTTCAGGCAGATTTGTCATATGTAGAGAGTCCGATAGAAATTCTAGAGGAGAGAGAGAAAGTATTGAGAAATAAAGTGGTAAAGTTAGTAAGAATATTGTGGAGAAACCCAAAGGTTGAAGAGTCAACCTGGGAGTTAGAAAGTGATATGAGAGAAAAGTAACCTCATTTGTTTTCTTAGGAGATTCTGATGACAGAATCCTTATAAGGGGGGAAGGATGTAATATCCGGGATATATCGTGTAATTATTTTACTATTAAATAATTATTATGTGTGTTCAGTATCTATTCTGTGAGTTAATTGTTAAATGTTATCTGTACTTGGATATTCAAAAATAATATTAATTGAGTATTTTAATTTTTATATGTCCAAAATAAAACATAGATAATTGTCATATCTTCTTAATTATTTTTATGTTGATTTATGGATTTATAAGGATCAAATGAAATTTATAAAATCTTTTTTTTCCGAGTATTTAAAATCTATTTTATAAAAACGGGAAGCAATCGACGTCATCCGTAGTTACGTTTTTCGAACCCGAAACTCTTCCGAGAACTCCTTCCTAATCTAATTGTAATATTCTGAGCATATTCCATGTTTCGACTTTTTCGATCCGGCGTACGGTTTGTTCTGCGCGGGTCCCGGCGCAACATTTTCGATACAATATTCATTTCGGTAAATCAATAAAACTCGTATTTTCGATAAACGGGAGCTTTTTATTAAACTATCCCAATTATCACTTCGTAGTACGTGTAACCAGGCGCTGAGACCAAGACCGCAGTACAAATTGTACTGATTTGGATAATTATCCCGAAAACCGATACCGTTTGGATCAGTTTTTATAAATAAACGTACCGTTTTATACGCAGAATGATCCAACGGGATACTAATTTTCCGTAATTATAAATAGCCTTTTACCGTATTTTATTTCGTATCAAAATCATTTGCAGATAGTTAATTTTATAATTTTCAGAGAAAAACCCTAATTACATAAACTGTTCTAAGAATCAAACAGCAAAACGAAGGCGTTACCAATCTCTGTTTTCAAAGCTTGAGTAACCAAAATGAAGGATTTGAAGTGTTCTACCAGATTCTAAGCTTCGTTTTACTGCAGAAATCAAGGTTTATTTTCTATAATTTTATTTATTTTCGAATTAAATTTATTAAAAATATGAATTTTTGTTCGGATGATTGTTTGTATGATTTGATGGTTGCATGTTGTAGAGCTTGTTTTCCTGATGATTTTGATATATTATACGTCTGATTTGGAGTTCAATAACATGCTCAAAAGTGGGTTTAATTTTCGAATTTCAAAATTAGGGTTTATAACCCGTATGAATGTTCTTAATTGAAATTTGGGGGTTTCTTATTCTGGAATAGATTGATGTTGTGATATAGTGGATTGTATTCTCTCTGAAATTTGCAATCTAGTCGTATAAGTTTCATGAATCACAGATGTCTGTAGAGAAGGGAGTTGTCTTTTGAAATTTTCCGAAGTTCGCCGGAAACTGGCAAACTTCACGGCCAAATTCCGGCCAACTCAGGGATGATTAGAATGATTTGTTGGTATGGTTGAATTCCTGGTAAAGTATAGATGTGATCTGGAGGTGTTGATGGGGTGAGGACGCCGAGAACGTGCTCTCCGGCCACCCCTATGTTTTCTGGTAACGGGGTGTAAAATTTGCAGTTTGGTCCCTGGACTTTTGGGGACGATACAGTTAGGTCCCTGAAGTTTCCAGACTTTGCAAATTTAGGATTCCTGTTTTAAAAATGTTTAAAAATCATATTTCCTATTTATTTTTATTAGAAAAATTCATTTTTAATTTCTGAAAATTCTAAAAATCATTATTTTAATTCCGAAAATTAGTTTTAATTCAAAAATAAATCTGAATTAATTAGTTAATTAATTTCAGTTAATTTCTAATTGATTAATTGGTCAATTAATTCGAAAATTAATTGATTAATTGATTTTAATTAATTATTTAATTAGATTTAGTTATTTAAAAATGATTTAAATATTCCGAAAAATAGTTTCGAGCTTTAAAATATTATTCTTGATAGGGATAAATAAATTATGTTTGTATAATTAAATACTGCATTAATTGTACAAACTGTGGGCTGCCAGGCCCAATAAAAAGATATATGATACTCAGACCAGAAAGGTTAAGCCTGATGGACCAGATCAGGCCTGATGGAATAAAAAAGGCCCAAAAGCCCTGATTATTAATTAATTTCGTAATTAATTAATAAGAGACAAATCAGATGTTGAGAAAAGTCCCGATAAGGATATAAATCCTTAGAGATTAGCCTCAAGTGGACCTAAAAGGATAAGAAATCAGTTTCCTACTATCTAGGACTCCAAAGTCCATTCTAATTATGAGACTTGCCCACCAAGTCTCCTATACCAAGTCCAATTCAAGGACTCCCAACATCTATATAAGGGGCCTCACCCCACAAATCAGAACTACGTTTTTTGGCTTGATTCTCTAATTCACAGAGATACGTAGGCATCTCGTAAAGGCAGATTGAGTCACGAAACACGAGAGCAGCCATTAAAGGCCTTGAGCTCCCGAATCTTAGTATTAAATACAGCAAGTAATAACCTTGGTTTTTTATCCATAACATTTGGCGCCGTCTGTGGGAAACATAACAACAACCATGGCGAGAACACGGAGAACAATTGGAGCTCTAGAGGAAGGAACACCATTAGAGGCAACCCAGGTGATTTCATCAACCGTGGAGGTTCCTCCCCATTCAACTTATGCATCTACTCAAGGGGAAGCCCAGACAGGGGCAACTCATCCTCAGCCACAAGGGACAACTCCCCCGACTATTCAAGGTACGAATCCTCAAGTTCAACAAATACATATACCTGTGAATTCTCGACCCGTCGGGTATGAATATTCAACTATTGTTACTACTAACCCCCCTTATGGGATGCCCCTTCATCCTGAGGTTGGAGGAAGCGGATATGCTGGGCGAAGCGAAGCACGAGGGCGGTCGCCCCCCTATATACGAGGTTTGGATCCTATCCCTGAGGATCGGGACTTTTCTGGTCCATACACTGAGAGAGACTCCGAATCTTCGGATGATGAAGTGGCCCCGAGAAGGAGGCGTCCTGGAAAAGAGCCAATGGCCGATGGAAGGCAACGCCCCCAAAGCACCCCAGGGGCGAATCCCCAAGAAGTGCAGGAAAAGATCAGGGCTCATGAGGCTGAAATCCAAAGGCTGAGGCGTGACTTGGAGGCTCACCAAGCCACCAGAACCCACATACCTCCTAGGGGGAGAAATCCTCCTCCTATCATAGACCTGGATGGTCCGGTAAGAAGAAGGGCTGCTGTCCCAAGAACTGATCCAAGCAATCTCCTTCCCCTTGGAGATCCTGATGATCCAACTCCACCCTTCACAGAAGAGATAATGAATGCCCATATCTCAAGGAAATTCAAGATGCCCACTATCAAAGCCTATGATGGCACGGGAGACCCCGCTAATCATGTTAGGACATTCTCTAATGCACTGCTGCTGCAACCCGTGAACGATGCTATAAAATGTCGGGCCTTTCCTCAAACCCTGTCGGGTATGGCTCAAAGATGGTACAGTCGCCTACCCCCAAATTCTATTGGATCATTCAGAGAATTAAGTCAGGCTTTTATTAAGCAATTCATCAGTGGAAGAGTCCATGAGAAAAGTTCAGCATCTCTTATGAGTCTTGTGCAGGGAGCTAAGGAATCCTTAAGAGATTACCTGAATCGTTTTACAAAGGAGGCTTTAAAAGTCCCAGACCTTGATGATAAGGTAGCCATGATAGCACTGCAACAAGGAACTAGGGATGAGTTTTTCAAGTATCTTTGGCCAAACGACCCCCTGAGAGCATGTTGCAGCTCCAAGAGAGGGCAGGGAAGTATATCAAGGTTGAAGAAAGTATGAGGAAGACCGTAGTAAGTAATGAGCCCACTGGAGGCAAGAAATGAAAAACTGATTTGGAGTATATCGCTAAGGACAAATATCCTAGAACCGAACAAAACCCTGATTCAACCCCCAAGAAGGGAGGACCTGGGCAAAAGTTCACTGAATACGCTAAGTTGAATGCTCCCAGAAGTCAGATTTTGATGGAGATTGAGAAAGACAGAGATATTCGCTGGCCTAAGCCCTTGAAGGCTGATCCCGCCAAGCTAGATAAGGGCAAGTATTGCAGGTTTCACAAAGATGTTGGCCATGACACCGATGAGTGTAGGCAATTGAAAGATGAAATTGAGTTTTTGATTCGAAAAGGAAGATTGAACAAGTATACTGGAGATGGAGGGGACAGAAATAATAATGGAAGGAAGAACTTTGAAGATCGTAGGAGGGACCAAGACGATCAGGGGCGAAACCCCCAGCCTAGAGGACCAGTTATAAACACCATTTATGGAGGGCCGAGACCTCGAGGGCCTGTGATAAACACGATCTTTGGAGGTCCAACTGCTGCTGGATTGTCCAAAAATTCCAGAAAGGCATATACTAGAGAGGTTATGCATATTGTTGGAGAAGCCCCGAAGAGGGCCAGGACAGAAGTAACATTGGCTTTTGATGATTCCGACCTAGAGGGTGTGAAGTTTCCCCATGACGACCCGCTGGTCATAACACCAATAATAGGAAATAGCCCGGTTAAGAGGGTCCTTGTGGATAATGGTGCTTCTGTGGATATCTTGCTCCACGACACCTTTCTAAGGATGGGGTATAACGACTCCCAGTTAACACCAACCGACATGCCGATATATGGATTTGCTGGAGTAGAATGTCCTGTGGAAGGGATATTCAAGTTGCCAACCACCATAGGTACGGAGCCAAGGCAAGCAACGCAGATGCTGGATTTCATAGTGGTAAAGGTTAGTTCAACTTATAATGCTATCATGGGGAGAACAGGGATACATGCCTTCAAGGCAGTCCCCTCTTCCTACCATTCAGTCATGAAGTTTCCCACCCGAAACGGGATTGGAGAAGAGAGAGGAGATCAAAAAATGGCTAGAAGCTGTTATGTGGCCTCTTTGAGGGCAGATGGAGTCGGGGGGCAGGTTCTTCCTATTGAAGATATGGATGTTCGAGAAAATGATGAGAATAGAGGAAGACCAGCAGAAGAATTGGTCTCGGTTCCTTTATACCCCGAGAATCCTGAGAGGACGACTTTCATTGGAGCCACATTAGAGGAGCCCCTTAAAGGGAAGTTAGTGAAATTTTTGCAAGAAAATAGTGATGTGTTTGCATGGTCAGCAGCTGATATGCCAGGCATAGACTCGGAGTTAATTACTCACAAGCTAAACATAGATCCAAGCCGGAAGACAGTGAAACAAAAGAAAAGAAATTTTGCCCCGGAAAGACAAGAGGCTATAAAGCAGGAAGTGGAAAAGCTCTTAGAGGCTGGATTCATTGAGGAGATTCAATTTCCGGAGTGGTTAGCAAACCCTGTAATGGTGAAGAAGGCTAATGGAAAGTGGAGGATGTGTATAGACTTCACCGATCTGAATGATGCATGCCCCAAAGACTGTTTTCCGCTGCCTAGAATTGATACTTTGATTGATGCTACCGCTGGACATGAGATGCTGAGTTTCATGGATGGGTTTAGTGGATACAACCAGATCAAAATGCATAAGGATGACATTCCAAAGGTATCATTTATCACTGACTTTGGTGTTTATTGTTATCTTGTTATGTCGTTTGGTCTCAAGAATGCAGGAGCCACCTATCAAAGGTTGGTGAATAGAATTTTTAAGGATCTTATTGGTAAGACTATGGAAGTCTATGTTGATGACATGTTAGTCAAGAGTCTAGTAAAGACTGATCATATAGCCCATTTAAGGGAAGCTTTTGAGGTCCTGAGGTACCACAAGATGATGTTGAATCCGACGAAGTGTGCTTTCGGAGTAGGATCTGGAAAATTCTTGGGATTGATGGTCTCGAAGAGGGGAATTGAGGCAAATCCCGATAAAATAAAGGCGATCCTGGACATGGAACCCCCCAAAACTGTCAAGGATGTTCAGAAGCTCACAGGAAGGGTTGCTGCGTTAGGACGATTCATCTCCAAGTCAGGAGACAAGTGCTTGTCATTTTTCAAGTCACTGAAGAACATCAAAGACTTTGTATGGAATGAGGAAAATCAGAAGGCATTTGAAGAGTTAAAGAAGTATATGGGCCAGGCCCCGTTGTTGGCCAAGCCAGTTCTGAATGAAGTTTTATTTTTGTACTTGGCTGTTTCAGAGAGCGCCTTGAGCGCCGTGTTGGTTAAGGAGGAACTGAAAGTCCAGAAACCCGTATACTATGTTAGCAAAATTTTGCATGGTGCTGAGTTGAATTATTCAGCCATTGAGAAATTCGCTTTAGCCTTGGTAATGGCTTCAAGAAAGCTGCGTCCTTATTTTCAAGCTCACCAAATTGAAGTGCTAACAAATCAGCCACTGAGAAATATCATTCACAGTCCCAAGGCAAGTGGGAGACTGATTAAGTGGGCAATAGAGTTGGGAGAGTTCGATCTCAAGTATAAGCCACGTACGGCCATAAAAGCCCAGGCACTAGCTGACTTCCTGGTGGAATGTACCATACCCAACCAAGAAGTCGGGGGGCAGGAAGATACCATACCTCAAGACAAGGGAGTCGACAATGGGGACAAGGAGAAAGAATATTGGGTTCTCTATTTTGATGGAGCATCAAAAACAAATTCCAGTGGAGCAGGGTTGGTTTTGCAAAGCCCTGATGGATTCTTAATTGAGTATGCCATGAAGCTAGACTTCCCAACAACAAACAATGAGGCAGAGTATGAAGCCCTGATTGCTGGCCTTGGTCTAGCTGGGACACTTAGAGTCAAAAACTTAAAGGTCCGTGGAGACTCGAAGCTGATCATATCCCAGGTAAAGGGAGAATTTGAGGCAAGGGATGATACGATGGCTAAGTATGTTCGCCTAGTAAGGGCTGTGATGACCCAATTTAATGAATGCCATGTTGAACACATTCCAAGGGAAGAAAATGCTAAAGCAGATGCGCTATCAAAGTTTGCTTCATCTGAGATTGAAGAAAGTTCAGGAAGTGTGTACTTCCATGTTTTGAAGACACGAAGCATAGATGTTAAGCTTGTGGCTCCCGTAGGCTTGGGGACGTCATGGATTGATCCCATCAAGGCTCACATTCAGACCGGTTGGTTGCCAAGCGATGCAATTGAGGCACGGAAGTTAACTGTTCGAGCACTAAGGTACTCTTTGATAGATGGGATTCTATATAAAAGATCTTTCGTGGTTCCTTACCTGAGGTGTCTCAGGCCCGATGAGGCACGCTTGGCTCTTGAAGAAGTGCATGAAGGTATTTGTGGACAACACCTGGGGGGCAGGGCCTTGGCTCATAAAATAACCCGTTTAGGCTTCTATTGGCCAGAAATGATGGCTGATGCCAAAGAATATGTGAAGAAGTGTGATCGCTGTCAGAAGCATGCACCAGTTGTTAGACAACCCCCCGAGATGCTGACCTCTATCAACTCGCCTATTCCCTTTGCCATGTGGGGGATGGATATTTTAGGGCCTTTTCCTATGGCCACGGCACAAAGGAAATTTCTGATTGTAGCCATTGATTATTTCACCAAGTGGATCGAAGCCAAACCCTTGGCCAAAATCACAACTAAGCAGGTTGCACAATTCCTGTGGGAAAACATTATGTGCCGATATGGAATTCCCCGTATCCTCGTCACTGACAATGGAACACAATTCAACAATGAGGAATTCAAGAAGTATTGTGAAGAAAATGAAATTGAGTTACGATTCACCTCTGTGGCTCACCCGCAAGCCAATGGGCAAGCAGAGGTAGCAAATCGGATAATCCTGGATGGACTAAAAAAGAGGATCGAGAAGTCAAGAAATAATTGGGTGGATGAGATACTTCCAATATTATGGGCCTATAGGACTACCTGTAGAGTCACGACAGGAGCAACTCCTTTCATGTTGGCATATGGGGCAGAAGCAGTAGTTCCCGTGGAGATATCGCATTCCTCTCCAAGGATTCAGACTTTCAATGCTGTAGAAAATGAGGAAGGGCAGAGGTTAGCCCTGGATCTAATTGATGAAGTGCGAGATGAGGCACATGCAAAGATAGTAGAATATCGGAAAAAGGCTTCATTCTATTACAACCTAAGGGTTAAAGAGAGATTTTTTAAACAAGGAGATCTAGTCTTGAGAAAAATAGAGGCTTCTGGTGTTGGACAGAAAGGAAAGCTTGCCCCGAATTGGGAAGGGCCGTACAGAGTCAAGAGCGTTCAGGGTAGAGGAACCTACAAGCTGGAAACTATGGAAGGTTTTGAAGTCCCGAGGACCTGGCACGCACAAAACCTGAAGGTTTACTATGTGTAAGATAGGAGAAGTACGATTCTCACTTGTCATTGATAAGTAGGTTTAAAAGCACCTTGAAGCTTTGCTTGCATAGGATTTTATATTCCAGTAGAATTTACATTGTCTAGTTATTGTTGATTAGGGTCGAACCCATGCTATGTAAGGTTTTGGAAAACCAGACTTCATATTAAAGAGTTTGAAATTATTTCTATCTAAGGATGTTTAAGGTTCAAATGCATATTAAGATTGTAAAGATAAAACAGAAAAAGGCAAGAAAAGCAACGTATAAAACACAACCCCGAAGGGTAACAAGTTCTGATATAAATAAAGTTCAAAAAGAAGATATACAAAAAGCTAGGCCTTGGAAGGATGAGATTCCTCAGAACCACTATCCGAAGTCTCTTTGGAAGTTTCAGTCGTTTCTTCGGACGTCTCGGTCGTCCCCTCCGAAGTCCCTGTAGAAGTTCCCTCGGCAGAAGATGATGGCTGTTGAGGCGCTGCTTTGGGAGATTCTTCCGCCCTGGCCTTCTTAGCAACAGGCTCGAATTCCTCCTCGGGGGAATCTTCCTCCTCTCCATCCTTGATCATGCCAGCAAGCTTTTCAGTAACACCTCCAAGCTCTGGAACCCGCACTGGGCAAGGAAAGGGCAACTGCTCAAGGACCTCGGGAAACTCATCCTGGATGGCCTCCACAGCAGCGTCCCAGCCTTCCTTATAGCTAACAGGATGAAGAAGGGCGTCATGCTCCACCATCAAGTCTTTGAATTCTTGAGTGTCCATCCAGCCATCAAAGGCTTTTTCCTTCTGCGCCTTCAAGATGACATTTTCAGCCCGGGCCGTCTCCAGGTCAGAAGTGGAAGAGGCCAATTGAGCTTCAAGGGCCTCAATTTTTTGATTGGCCTCCTCCAACTTCTTGTTGGCATCTTCCAGGCCAACCTTCCAAGCCTTGGCTTGGTGAATAGCCCCTTGAAAATGGGCGTTAGCCTGCAGGAGAAAACAGCAAAGGTTTAGAAAAGAAAGAAAAGAGAATTGTAAAAAGCATAAGTAAAGTACATACCGTCGCCAGAGCTTGGGCTCCAAACAGCTCATTCCCCTCCAAGTCCTGTTGAAGGACAAAATCTTGATAATCCACCGGGGAAATGGAATGCTTAGACCATTCCTTGGACAGGGCCGTGCTGCCCACAATTGAGTCCTTGCCCCGGATCCCCCAAGCAGGTTGAAAGTAGGCACCTGGCCTCTGCTTGGTGCGCAGAACTTGGTTGGGGCCTTCCTCATCTGGCTCCGTCGCCTGAAGAAGGAACTCCGGGAAGCGGTCACCCAGTCGAGGGTCCTTAAAGATCTTCCCGGCCCTCTTCATCCTGGTTGTCTCCAGGTCCTTCGGCTTGGTAGCCTCCTCAATCTTCTCAGCCACTGCAACAAACAAAGTCAGTTGAAAATCAATGAAATAAAAGTGCAGGAAATAAAGGAGATAAGAAAGGGAACTTACTTTTCTTATTAACGGGCGAAAGGCCGCGTTCTACCAGGACGGTCTCCCGGATAAGGTCCCAACAATAGGAAGTGCCGTTGTCTTGCGTAAGGAGGTTGAAACCTCTAGCCTCCTCCTCAGACAAAGTTATGTCATTCGGGCTCCCGTCTACGGCCAGCCCAAAGGATGATCGAAACAGGGAGCCCCAATCTCCACCTTCCCAAATAACAAACAAAAAATCTTTCTTCCACCCCAAGTTGTTGTCAGGGATGGACTTCCCATTTACGATATGGGGGATAGTGGGGCGCTGGTTGATAGAAACCCAACCCGGACTTTTATCAGGGCTGTTTTTAAACTGAAAAATCTTCTTGAAGACAGCAACAGATGTGGGGACGTTGTGCTTGGCGCATTGCGACAGATAACACAGAATCAACCTCCAGGAATTAGGGGGAAGTTGGCAAGGGCTGATGCCCACATCAGCCAGTAGCAAAGGAATGAATGGATGAAAAGGGAGTCTAATACCTGCCCTCAGAGTATCCCTATAGACGCATAGCGCGTCCTTCTTCCACTGACAGGCCCTGTCGGCCGGACCCGCAAGAACCAGCTTAAAAGGCTCCTTGATTTTGAAGCAGCTGCTCAACTTTTCCAGCTCCTTGGGATCCCGTAAAGCGCTGATATGATCGTGCGCGTCCAGATGCGCATCAGACGGATACTCGTCCCCTCGAGTGTTGATCATGTCGATTAAGGAGGTATACCTCGATCGAATAGGAAAATCATTGGACTTTCTAGCCACGTTCATCTTGGCCAAACGAGTCATTCTTTTGTCAGCCATCTGAAAAAAAAGTATGAGGCACGTAAATAGGCTATCTTAAAATGGCACACAATGGAAAAATAATGAAAAGCAAAGGGAGGAATCTTACCTGAAGAAGCGCTCCTGAAAAAAGGCTTTGAGCTCCGACTTGCTGTTATTCCTCTGAGAATCTTAGCAGGAAGATGAAGAAGAAAACTAAGAAATGAGAAAGTGAGGAGTAATAGCCTTTCCTCATTCCTTTATATAAGAGGAAAAGGAAGTTGAAGGGACGAAAAGCCCATTGAGGACAAAAGCCCATAAGAAAAAGCCCAGAAAAAAGAATATTCCAGAATATTCCAAGGAATTCTAGAGCATTCTTAACTGGGTGTATTAAGCCCAGATCAATAAAAAGAGGCCCAATAAGATTTGAAAAGGCCCAATAAAAGAGGCCCAATAAGATTTGAAAAGGCCCAATAAAAGAGGCCCAATAAGATTTGGAAAAGCCCAATAATAGAGGCTCAGAAAAATTTAATAAGGCCCAACAAAAAAGGCTAGGCCCAAATCCAATTAGGATTTGGAAAATACAATACCCTAAATTAAAGCTAAATAAAGAAGGCTAGTGAAAGACCAGGAACCAGGTCGAAATCCAGGTCGTGAATCCTGCCCGAAATCTTTCGAGCAGACACCCGAAAATAGCGGGTAAAAAAGACCAGAATCCAGGTCGAAATCCAGGTCGTGAATCCTGCCCGAAATCTTTCGAGCAGACACTCGAAAATAACGGGTAAAAAAGACCAGAATCCAGGTCGAATTCCAGGTCGTGAATCCTGCCCGAAATCTTTCGAGCAGACACCCGAAAATAGCTGGAATAACGGAACTGAATTGAGGTCAAAGCTTCGACCAGGAATGAGGTCGAATAAAACCAAGCATCTTTCAAAAAATAGGGATTAAAAACCCAGGTCGAAGTTCGACTAGGATCCTGGTCGAATTCCAGGTCGTGGATCCTAGTCGAAATCCTTCGACCAGGAAGCAAGAAAACCAAAGAATTTTCGAACAGGATTCAGGTCGAAATATCGACTAGAATCCTAGTCGAAATCCTAGTCGATAGGCTTATAAAAAAAAAGGGTTGAATTTTCGACCTCGATCCAGGTCGAATTTTCGACTAGGATCTTGGTCGAATTCCAGGTCCTAGATCCAGGTCGAAATTTCGACTAGGATCCTGGTCGAATTCCAGGTCGTGGATCCTAGTCGAATTCCTTCGACCAGGATGACAAGGCTGGCCCCATTTTTCGACTAGGATCCTGGTCAAAATTTCGACCTGGATCCCGGTCGAAAAAAGGGCTGGAAATTTGAAAATTCCAGAAAATAAGGAAAAATCCCAGAAAATTCCAGAAAATAAGGAAAAATCCCAGAAAATTAGGGAAAAATTCCAGAAAATAAGGAAAAAATCCCGGAAATAAGGGAAAAATTCCTGGAAATTAAGATAATTCCTGAATAAAAGGAAAAATTCGTTGTAAATGTGTAGGTCGCTCCACACTTTACGGAAAAACGAAACCCTGTAAGGGAACAAATAGACTTAACTTCTGCGAAACCTAATCAATGTTTCCCAAAAGTTGGGGGGCAAATGATAGGGATAAATAAATTATGTTTGTATAATTAAATACTGCATTAATTGTACAAACTGTGGGCTGCCAGGCCCAATAAAAAGATATATGATACTCAGACCAGAAAGGTTAAGCCTGATGGACCAGATCAGGCCTGATGGAATAAAAAAGGCCCAAAAGCCCTGATTATTAATTAATTTCGTAATTAATTAATAAGGGACAAATCAGATGTTGAGAAGAGTCCCGATAAGGATATAAATCCTTAGAGATTAGCCTCAAGTGGACCTAAAAGGATAAGAAATCAGTTTCCTACTATCTAGGACTCCAAAGTCCATTCTAATTATGAGACTTGTCCACCAAGTCTCCTATACCAAGTCCAATTCAAGGACTCCCAACATCTATATAAGGGGCCTCACCCCACAAATCAGAACTACGTTTTTTGGCTTGATTCTCTAATTCACAGAGATACGTAGGCATCTCGTAAAGGCAGATTGAGTCACGAAACACGAGAGCAGCCATTAAAGGCCTTAAGCTCCCGAATCTTAGTATTAAATACAGCAAGTAATAACCTTGGTTTTTTATCCATAACAATTCTAAATTATTTCCAAGGCTCGATAATTATTATAAAATTGTTTCAGAACCAGAATTGGCCAACCGAACCCTGTTTATTTACCCGAAATTGATCCAACGATCCGTTTTAATTTCGAAAAATGTTTTAAAATTCATTTTAAATACCAGAAAACCTATTTATGACCCGAGACTTCTTTATAAATGATATATCATTGATTATGTGATGTATTATGTGTTATACGTGACTTGTTGATTGACTATCGGTCTATATATTCGGTGTTTACTTGATTATTGCATAACTTTCAATTCGTTAATCGGATTTGGGTGAAACGAAGGGTAGATAAAAGTATGTGTTGAATAGAATTCTATGAGTCGATTATTGATAGATACTTATGATATATGAGCGAAAGAGGCAAGATGTAGAAAAGGAAAACAGGTAGTTGAGGAGTAAGACGATTGTGATTGAAAGCGAGTGCAGTATAGTAAGCTAATACCAGGCAAGTGTTCTGAACTTTCTTGAGATATTGTAGTATTTGATAGTCTTGTTGACATTGCAAGTGCTTTGAAGCACTGAAACCCAAACTCTGATTCCAGTCATTGTTCTTGAGCCATGAACCTTATTCTTTCTAGACCATTGATTGTTGTATACCCAAACACGAACCTCAAGTATACGATACTACTTCACAAATACATACACATTAAATATTAAACACAGAACCAGATTGCTTACACCTTCAAGACATTGTATTTTATGCTTTGAAAGCCCAAATCTTTGAAACCCTGAAACGTTGATTCCTTTGTTATCCAATTCTTTCATTACCCAGCATTCAAGCTTTGAAATTACCTTATTAATCCTTACAAGGGTTGAAACCCCTTTCATTGTTAAACACTCATTGTTGTTAATGATTCTGGTTATTGCTTATTATTGTTTATTCTGTTATTATGTTAGAATTGGATTGTTTTATAAAATTGTGGACCAGATTCGTGGTCAGACCATATAATGGTCAAGTTAGGTCAATGTGTGCCTTGGATCCAGTAGTTAGAGCAGTGCTGTGTGCTTTGCTCGGGGTTTGTGCGTGACTGATCAGCAGCCTAACCTTGGTTTTTAAATTAAAAGTATAATATCCAATTCTAAATCATAATCTATTGTTCACCTGATATCATAATCATGTTCTCTTGATGATCATTATTCTCAGTTTTGTCATTATGACTTTCTGAGCTAGTTAGCTCATTTGTGCGATGTTGTTTATATTCTTTCCAGTTAAAAAGGAACCAGTTGGTAATAAGGATCCCCAGTCCAGCGCGAGAGCTAGGAGTTCAGGTTGAGAAAGCTGAGCTAGTAGGCTTCTTTTGGAATAATTTAAGTCTGTAAAAGTTTGTAATAAAGTTTAATACTCAGTTTGAGTTTGAATGATTGGGATTTGAACGGTATGTAATATAAGTAGATGTGTGGCTTGTGTGCATACTTTATCCTGTTGCGATCCGTGGTAGTTGGTAAATAGGGTCACTGCATATTATTGTTATCTTTATTCTTGTTATAAGCAGGTTATAAATAAGGTATGTGTATGTGTGTGGACCCCAAACTTCTGACCCGGGTTTGGAGGGCGTCACAGAATGCTCCTTCAGAAGATGTGCAGGGCGAGGAATATCTATTACATAGAGCTTGTGCTCTTGTTTGAGGAAAATCCTCAAGTTCCTCTGCCAGTCAAGGAAGTTTGTTCCTGTTAGCTTGTCCTTCTCAAGGATTGATTGTAACAACCCAAATCTGGGGTCAGGATTTGGTGTCACTAAACAATTATTATATAAAATAAAGAAATAAATAAATAACCCCTTGAATCCGGATCGTTTACAGGTTATGGTATGAAAAAAGAATATATCCCTTCACAACTCACAATAACTAGAATACAATTGTAAATACCTTTGAACTAATGCTCTTGTCACATTCCTCTAACATCTTCAACATCTCGCAGCGGAAATTTCTCTAACTTCTGTTGTCTATCAAAGCTATTCACTTTTACCCTAATCTGTTTCTACCAGAAATAAGAATTTACAAAGCAAGAGTGAGCCAAAAATGCCCAACAAGTATATAATTTGAGTTTCAAGCATTAATATCAAAAGAAAAACTTCCCGACAAAATCTTAAACCAATTTTAAACCATTCTATTTATTTTGAGTGAGTGAGCAAATAAACGTTGGCTGTCACCAGCCTTTAACTAAAATTCAAAAATGACAAGCGATTCCCCGATTCATCTCCTGAATCAGGGTTTTGTCCGGTTTTGAAATCATAAGACCATTCGAGAGAGAATGTCGTTAATGGCGATCAACAACAAATTAGACTTAACACTAGTTCGCATCTATATTCTGCTGATCAGTCAGAATATAATGCCGATCTATATCTCAATATACAGATCTAGTCGGGTCCCCAGGCATTACGGCCCATCTCGAGGCACCAGTCATCCCGGTCCTCAGGATTAAGTAAAACTCAATCCCCAAATTATCATTATCCAGCCCGTAGAGTGTTTTGATGTTAAATCATTTTGAATTCAAAACATCCCAATTCAGGGTTCGCAAATAACCCGAAAGAATGGGTATTTGCTCACGAGAGCAATCGAATTATAAGAACAATAATGAAAGGAACGTGCATAATCAGAGTAATTACAACGAAATGTAAAACAATTAACTATTCTGAACTTAGAATAGGAGCGAATAAATATTTGCAGTATTTAAAAGAAAATTCAAGAATACTTGCAGTATTTAAAAGAAAAATCCAGAATACTTGCAGTATTTAAAAGAAAAATCCAGAATACTTGCAGTATTTAAAAGAAAAATCCAGAATACTTGCAGTATTTAAAAGAAAAATCCAGAATACTTACAGTATTTAAAGAAAAATCCAGAATACTTGCCTCAATAAGCTTTAACCGTTATTGACTTTGGTTCGACTTTAATCGTTCGGCTTTATCGTCAAACTACTATCCTATTCTGGATACGATCCCAACATTCAGACCCTTCGGTTGGAACTTCGTTGATCTCGTCGACTAATCCCTAGATCGTTCTTAGTTCAACATCAAATATTGGGTCTTCCGTCTAAAACCTACAGGGTTGAAATACCCTAATTCAGATAACCGCGTAAGCTTAACATCAAATCGCCATCATATTCTACCTATACGATTTCATAATCCAACTTATATTTATATGTATTATTTAAATACACATAGCAATTATGGTTTACATCTTCGAAACTCGGTTCAATATTTATTTTCAGAAAATATGTATATTTGTTATTTCGAAAATAGGGTAATCGATTACTCACGAAATATCTTGTCAGGTCACGTAAATAGGTTTCATAAAGTTCAATTATATCCTCGTTCGACGTTACCGAAAATTACTAGTTACGTTCCCATATTTTTGGAATTTATTTTCCCGAAAATCGGGCAGCGTTTCCTCTATTTATCGGCCTACCCGTCGAAATCAAATCGATGTCAAATCACAACAGCCACAACATAATTAAATCCACAATCCAATTACCAAGTCCCAAACTCCGATTCGCTTAATTATTATTACTATTCATATTTTGCATTTTTATTCGTATTTTTATTTTATTCGCATTTTCGTTTCGCAACTAATTTACCAACTATTTTTATTTAATTAATAACGTAGGACTCAGATTAAAATCATCACGGTCCACCGTCGGCTCGCCGAAGCTCATCGGTGACGGCGATAAAATTCGCGGGTTTCCGTTTATTACGGACATCCGACACGAATTCCATCGATTAATCACTAATTGTTCCTGCATGATACATTTTATTTCATGAATTCCGTTAAATCATTTTCCCTGCAGAAAATAATTTAATCAACAGCAAAATCTGCAGAAAAAGTCCAACGCGTGTAAACACGCACAAACAGTCAGGGAAATAGCCCGAACAAACGCAAACCGGAAGAACACACCAATGGAAACACAACAACAACCTGAATCGGAGAACCCAGTCACCACAATTACACACAAACCCCACTCACACACACACACACATATATACACACACACAACATCCAAGATATACGCACGCATACGCGCCACCATACCTCTCGGAGATTTCCGAGAGGCAGCAACACGAAGAACAACACAGGCCGACACAATACATACACCCCCGTATATATATATATATATATATATATATATATATATAATCAGCAAATATCCATCATCATAGAACCGTAACAAACCAACAGAGCAACAGGGCAACAACCGGAAAAGAGTAGAGCCGGCGAACTTACCGGAACCCGACACAACAGAAGAAAGAAGTGAGAGAGAAAGGCTGTGAAAGAGAGAGATAACAATCGAGAGTTGAGAGAGAGATTTGGGAGAGATAGTCGGTGGAGAGATGATGAATGGGAGAAGAAAAGGGGGAACAGGGGAGGGTATCTCCTCTTGTATTTATTTTTATTGTATCTTATCTCTTTATTCTAATGAATTCCTGACCCGTTTGTTCGCAATTTAGCGAAATATCCGCATCGTAATTATCGTTTTAAACAAATAACCTACGAGTAATAATAACCCGAGAATTTATCCGAACATTTTTAAAAATTCTCGAGATAATTAAAATTAATTATCCTAAAAATTTTATAATTTTAAATATTATTTTTGAAACGCGCATTCAGACCCACATTTATCATTTAACGAATGCACTTGCAGTTAAAGAAAAGCCAGAAAATTCCCGAAGAAATTTTAAAATTCTCAAAATATTTGAAAGTTGATAGAATCAAAATTTTTATAATTTTTGAAGCATTTCCGAATTAATTACTGATTTTACAATTTCATGAAATCAGAAAATCCTTTAAATTTAAATAATTAATAAAATATTGGCTTCTAAATTTTATAAACCCCTAAAAATAATAAATAAAATTATTAAACAATAAAAATAATTTTAGAAACAATTTTCGCATTTTTAAGAATAAATATTCAATAAAATCATTTTAAAATGAATTAAATGCATACAGCTCGATAATTAATTATAAAAGTATTCTTCGCGTCCAACCAATCAAACACAAATAACAATACAGCAACACATCGCTAACAGAACCATTACATATTTTATTTATTTAATATTTCGATAATTACATTTACAAACCGGATCTAAAATAGGTTACTTAGCCGCTATGTAACTAAAAAGACGATACAATTTTAATACCAGAATTGGATAATTGTCAAAACAAAACTTCCTATAAATACTTTATACAAAAATAAGGTAATAATGTCTCGCCTTTTGAGGATACGGATTTTTATCGGGCTATATAATGATTTGCGTATCGAAAATTTCACACCGGGACTCGTACAGGTCAAACCGTACCCCGGATCAAAAAAGTCAAAACACGGAAAGTGTTCAGAATTATCAGATTAGGTTAGGAAGGAGTTTTCGGGAGAGTTTTGGGTTGTAAAAATGCAAAAAACGATTGAAGTGGGACAATTTCTGATTCTAAAATGTAATTTTTTTATAATTATGTGAAATAATCATTATTAATTCTATAAATCCTTATAAAATCATATGATAGTCCAAAAATTACCATAAAAATACCAAAATTATCTAGATTTAATTCTGGATAACTGGAAATTAAAATATCTCAATTTTTATCAGAAATAAACATCCAAATATTATTATTCATCATCAAATAATTCACATAAAAATCATATAATAATTATTTATTGATAAAAATAATTACATAATATTTCTCAGACGTTACCTCCTTCCTCCCTTAAAAGGATTCTGTCCTCAGAATCATGCTTATGAACATACCACGATATTTCTCGAGTATCCTACTTAAAATTTCTCAGAACCCGTCAGTTTAACCATTCCTCAATGGTTTTCTATCAATATCAATTCTATCAGTTGTCCATACAACTTGACTCAAACCTCCATTTTATACATATGGAGCTAAATTACTTTTCTCGGTTATATCCATATAAACGTCTTATGAAGTCATCCTACCTGACAACAAAACCAACTTATTCACAATTATTCTATCTACTTCATTGTCTAATAGGGCTAACTTAATTCACACTAATCTTCTTTTCTCTCTAATGTTAATAGTTCGTGTTCATGAACTTTCTATTTTCACTGACTGTTCTACTCTACTTTTCATGTCTCCTTCTGTTCGGTTAGCTTGACCTATGATCGTTTCCAATCGTATTCGAGAATCTTTAGTCGGTCTCTTGCATTTTCTATTCGTCTGCACCCAATGTCCTGAGCTCATGACGTCTGATGCTTCGAAATATTCTACATCTATTTAAAGGCTAAAAATAAAAATTTCGGCAATTGCATCTACTCACCACTTGGTAGCATACTTCTATTTCTTTTCAATCACTATCAAGTAGATTCATCGAGCGAGAATCTGCTACTATTAACAAGGAAATATTAATTTTGGAACGGAATGAATCATATCTTTATTCAAAATCCCGGTCTCTTGGTACTAATACTCATTTTGTTGTCCTATCAAATTAGATATCAATACGAACTTTGATGCCCACCACGTTTCATACTTAAGTAAACATCAATCATCTGCATTAATACCACCTTTGATATTTAACAACAAAGTAAGTATCAGCATAACCCAGAAGACGGATCAAAACCTATTCTTCAATTTCTAACTTTTCCAATTCTTTTAACCATTTCTCAACAATCTTAATGGTATTCACTCTTTTTTTTCTATTTGAAGCATCTGTTCCTAAATGGACCTTTCCTGATTGGTATTTACCCACACACTAGAGCTCATAATCAATTATAACCAGAATTCATATCTTTGAAGTTGAGAATGCAGTTGCTATTTTTCAACTCTTCGCAGTCATATTTTCAGGCATTCAACTTGGTCTTGCTTAGTCCTTGAATTAGCGAGGATGTTATCAATAAATACAATCACACTATCGAAGTACCCCTTGTACATCGTGTTCATTTAATCTTCAGATTCAAAATTTCTGATAATCGATGCGTAACTTCATACCTGCATTCTCTTTTTCCATGGCCACTTTTGTGCACAGCGCAAAATACTCATTATTTCATTATTCTTTCATTCCACTTCCCTGAAGTTTTTATTCACTTATTATTTCATCCTTATTGAGTTAGACGATACAGGGCTTTTGACACCAGCTTGACTCTGTGCAGTAACTGACGAGGAATCCTCACCTCATTCCTTGAGGTAACCCTGGGTAAATCATTCGTTCGAACCTCCGAGACTTCACTTTAGTTTTAAAGGATTCCACATGAGATTCATTACAACGTTCTTCTCTAGCAGTTCGCCATTAATTCCTTTGTTTAATTATTCCTGCTTACACGCATTCCTTGAATGAAATTCCCATCTTCAATTATCAGGATTTCACATTATTCTCCAATCCATTCTGGTACAACTGACGTTCATACCTTGCACATATCCTGGATTATTTTATAAAATTTCTTTATCATCCTTTTCATTCCACTTCTTGTCTTGATTAGTTCTTCATTCTCATTATTTATTATCTCTTTCAAACGTAACGAATTTCTTTTTCTTAGTAATATTACTCTGTTTATTATTGGATAAGTTATTTCTGGAGTTCATACTGGAATGAAGGCTTTTATTTGTACTATTTAAATTCTTACTAACAGAATTATCGAATTTCCTCGGTAGCTATTTCCTTAGCCTTGCTTGACGTATCACAGATCGCGTGTTTGACTTCTCTTCATTGACCAACATCTCTTTTCCCTGAGTTCACATGCGGACTTCATCAGTCTCCGTCTTTCATTAGATACTTGAATTTATGAACTTTCCGCTATTTTACAGCAACTTCCATTCAATCTGCATTCAAAATGAGTATACCTTCAAGTCCTTCCTGGAACGTCATTATGAATGATAACGTCTCTTTGTTTTGTTTTACACCTTCAGTTTTTTTAGCAATATGCTTCTCATTAGCCTGTATTAATAACTTTCTGTTCCTCTTATTTATCGAAAAGGGCGTACTCCTCTGGATAAAATCTCGCATATGTTTGCAGTAACATCACACTACTTTTACTCAATTTCCAATTTCTGTTAATGTCATTACTTCCTCCAAATTGCTAATTGCTTTGATTTTGGTTCTGGAAATCATGTCAGAGCTTGACTCACTTTAATTGGAATCGATGTCCATTTAACTAATCATTAATTGGTAAAATTGATTAATTAACTCTTTTAACTGATCAATTAAACCAAGTGAAGACTAGCTAACTGGAATCAAAGACCAATTTCATAAAGTCAATTTGATAATAACATTCTTTCTCAAAAACCGAGATTACAGTCATTTGGAGTGATGAAAACGACCATATACTTCTTTATTTCTGAATGTAGGGTAATTTCTGAAAATTTGGGCAGCACTTCCCTTATACCATTAACTACAAGTCAAACTCAAGACGACACCATCAATTAACCAGATCATCCACATTCATATCTACCCACTTTTATTAACTAAAATCATCAATTTTACCACAATTCACATTTTATCATCTTGATCAGCACCTGTCTGGCATATCATATATCTTTTTAAAATGAGACTTAAGGTCTTAAATCAACAAGGATTAATATAACCACTCCCTTTCCAGTTCTTTCAGAATCTTACAAAATTTAATTAGTGAACTTTAAAATTTGTCTCGTTTCTCGAAATTTTATTTCGCGAGTATTTTAACTTATTTCTTGTCATTACTAATTGTGTACATTTACTTTTAAGAATTATGCCGCATCTTTCAACCAATCACGCCAATCCTCTATCTTTGAAGATACACATTCAATTCCATTAATTAATCTGTTTATTTTCTAATAACCACACATGGTTTTCATTATTATTGTCGCAATCTGGTGAAAACTCAGTCGTCAGATCATTATTTTTTGAAAAGTTTCACAGTCGAGTCACCATTGCTTCATCTCCACTTATAATTCCGCATCAAACTTTCGTAACTGACCCGGGCATGAGTATTGAATTCACAATCACTTATTTATGCAAGTTAGAGAAATTCACAATTTCTTGAAGAACACGTTCGAAGTTCGATTATATTTAAGATTCCTTCCATCCTAAATCTTCACGGAAAATATCTCCCTGCGTCGAAGGGATGTTTTACGTAATAATTGCATGTCTGAGTCATTGTTCAGAATTTCCTTGATCTTTGATTGTCGTCCCGATACTCGTTTGCAGCGTCTAACGCACATAACTTTGCTTCCTTATTTTGTAACTAATTTATTCGTTACGATTCACTAACGATTTTATTTTTCGTCGAAATCTTCTGATTTGAAGTGCATCGCGTTAACGTACTCTACTGTACTGATGAGATCCCTGTAACTCGAACAACTGTCAGATTTGATATCCTTGCCCTGACCACGTTGTCGGTGTATCCATTCTTCCTTGCTCGCAAATGTTCAACATTTATCGACTTGCAATCATATTCTCCTTTGACACGTAATTCTACCCGTCGTACGGGACTATTCTATTTCTTTTGGAATCATCAAAGAACAGACTCGATGCAAGAGGAGAGTTTGTGAACATGAATTTGATTGAAAAACGGAATAAGGAATAATAATGCAGCAACTGATTGGAAGAATTTGTAAATCAGAAAATTGAAGGAAGAAAAATGAGTGAAGATTTAAAGGTGAATGAGACAACCATATTCGTACTCAAGATGGCAAGTCTTTCATACTATATGGCATACATCACATGATTAGGTGGCGTCCCACCCGACTCTTTGTCATTTCGACAAAGCGTCATATGACAACACTGTTGTCTCAATCAAGGATTTGAGAAGAGAAACAATTCAGAAGGAATACAATAAATTTTCTTTCATTTTCGCCTCGTATAATTTTATCAACAGAAGAAGCTCATACGTATTCAAAACTCGAGAAGAACATATGCTATCGTATTAGAAGAAAGGATGTCAGTGTCAATCACTTTCCATGCTTCGCCTACATCTGTCTTCAGGATCGTTCGGATACAGGTTTATGATTTAAGTTACCTCATTGCTTCGAAATGAGGCCTGGAAATACCTTCACACCAAATGCTTCAATAATTATATATATATAATTAGCAAATATCCATCATCATAGAACCGTAACAAACCAACAGAGCAACAGGGCAATAACCGGAAAAGAGTAGAGCCGACGAACTTACCGGAACCAGACACAACAGAAGAAAGAAGTAAGAGAGAAAGGCTGTGAAAGAGAGAGATAATAATCGAGAGTTGAGAGAGAGATTTGGGAGAGAGAGTCGGTGGAGAGATGAGGAACGGGAGAAGAAAAGGGGGAACAGGGGAGGGTATCTCCTGTTGTATTTATTTTTATTGTATCTTATCTCTTTATTCTAATTAATTCCTGACCCGTTTGTTCACAATTTAGCGAAATATTCGCATCGTAATTATCGTTTTAAACAAATAACCTACGAGTAATAATAACCCGAGAATTTATCCGAACATTTTTAAAATTCTCGAGATAATTAAAATTAATTATCCTAAAATTTTTATAATTTTAAAAATTATTTTTGAAACGCGCATTCAGACCCACATTTATCATTTAACGAATGCACTTGCATTTAAAGAAAAGCCAGAAAATTCCCGAAGAAATTTTAAAATTCTCAAAATATTTGAAAGTTAATAGAATCAAAATTTCCATAATTTTTGAAGCATTTCCGAATTAATTACTGATTTTACAATTTCATGAAATCAGAAAATCCTTTAAATTTAAATAATTAATAACATATTGACTTCTAAATTTTATAAACCCCTAAAAATAATAAATAAAATTATTAAACAATAAAAATAATTTTAGAAACAATTTTAGCATTTTTAAGAATAAATATTCAATAAAATCACTTTAAAATGAATTAAATGCATACAGCTCGATAATTAATTATAAAAGTAATCTTCGCGTCCAACCAATCAAACACAAATAACAATACAGCAACACATCGCTAACATAACCATTGCATATTTTATTTATTTAATATTTCGATAATTACATTTACAAACCGGATCTAAAAATAGGTTACTTAGCCGCTAAGTAACTAAAAAGACGATACGATTTTAATACCAGAATTGGATAATTGTCAAAACAAAACTTCCTATAAAATACTTTATACAAAAATAAGGTAATAATGTCTCGCCTTTTGAGGATACGAATTTTTATCGGGCTATAAAATGATTTGCGTATCGAAAATTTCACACCGGGACTCGTACAGGTCAAACCGTACCCCGGATCGAAAAAGTCAAAATACGGAAAGTGTTCAGAATTATCATATTAGGTTAGGAAGGAGTTTTCGGGAGAGTTTTGGGTTATAAAAACGCAAAAACGATTGAAGTGGGACAATTTCTGATTCTAAAATGTAATTTTTTTATAATTATGTGGAATACTCATTATTAATTCTATAAATCCTTATAAAATCATATGATAGTCCAAAAATTACCAGAAAAATACCAAAATTATCTAGATTTAATTCTGGATAACTGGAAATTAAAATATCTCAATTTTTATCAGAAATAAACATCCAAATATTATTATTCATCATCAAATAATTCACCAAAATTCACAAAAAAATCATATAATAATTATTTATTGATAAAAATAATTACATAATATTTCTCAGACGTTACATTGATCGCACAAAGAAGTTGTTTGAATTGTTTGTCATTTGATATCTACAATGTTTAAGATGTATAAGATAAATTAGTCTAAAAATGATTATTAAATTATGTTTAAGTGATTATTCAGATATATTCAAAATATGTATCTCCCACTATTTTTATCAAATTAATATCCCTAACTATTAATTCGAAAAAAATATCTTCTATATACTTTCTAGTGAGCCAAGATCCGAATTTCACAAAATTTTAGTTCAGCTTTGGCTTTACTCCTAAAACATGATTCAATAAGGTAGACAACATTTGTCAATTATATCAACTATTTAACTCTTGGATAGTTTAGTGGAATAACATTTATTCATATTTATCCAATAAATCTCACCAAACTCTATGCCTCTAAGTTCATAATCCTATTGTGGTAACTTAGTTAAGTCTAACCCAAAAGTCTAAAAAATATCATAAACTTCAACACACCGTCCCACGATAGATGGGAGTACTTCGCTCTGGCGAACCCACTCCTAATCGATCTAGGGGTTAACGTGTAGGACATAATGAAAAGCATTTGAACAACCTAATATAAACATTAGGGTTTTGCTAGTATTAAATGATCATGATCCCATCATAAAGATATTCCCAATTTTTCCTTGAATAAAATACTTCAGATCAATGCTCATCAATGGTTTGACTTCCAGGTAATGAGGGAGTCACATTGGTCTCGCTTAAAACCCACAACCTTACATGTAATATCTGGGATATATCGTGTAATTATTTTTGCTAATAAATAAATATTATGCATGTTTCATATTTATTCTGTGAAGTATTTGTTAAGTGATATATGTGTTTGGATGTTTAAAAATAATATAAATTGAGTATTTTAATTTTTATATGTCCAAACTAAAATATAGATAATTGTCATATCTTCTTATTTATTTTTATGTTGATTTATGATTCTATAGGAAATATGTGGATTTTATATATTCTTTTTCCGAGTATTTAAAAACTATTTTATACAATCGGGAACCAACCGACGTCACCCGTTTTTACGTTTTTATAACCTGAAACTCTTCCGAGAACTCCTTCCTAACCTAATTACAATATTCCGAGCATTTTCCATGTCTCGATTTTTTCGATGGGGCGTACGTTTTGTCCTGCGCGGGTCCCGGCGTAATATTTTCGATATATAATTCGTTTCGGTAAATCAATAAAACTCGTATTTTCGATAAACGGGATCTTTTATTAAACTATTACAATTATCACCTCGTAATACGTGTAACCAGGCGCTGACACCAAGACCGCAATACAAATTGTACTGATTTGGACAATTATCCCGAAAACCGGTACCGTTTGGATCTATTTTTATAAATAAACGTACCATTTTATATCCGGAATCATCCAACGGGATACTAATTTTCCGTAATTATAAATAGCCTTTACCGTTTTTTATTTCGTACCGAAAATCATTTGCAAACAGTAATTATATAATTTTCCAGAGAAAAACCCTAATTTCATAAAACCTTCTGAGAATCAAACTACAGTTTCAAGGTGTTATTGAAATCCGTTTGGAAAGCTCTGGTAACCAAAACGAAGGATTTTGAGTATACTTTCAGATTCCAGAACTTGTTTCACTGCAGAATCAAAGGTTTCATTTTCTGTAATTTTATTTATTTATGAATTATTTTGATTAAAAATATGAATTTTTGTTCGGATGATGGCTTGAATGATTTGATGCTTGCATGTTGTAGAGCTTGTTTTCCTGATGATTTTGATAGGTCATATGACTGATTTGGAGTTCAATATCATGTTTAAAATTGAGTTTAATTTTCGAATTTTAAAATTAGGGTTTATAACCCGTATGAATGTTCTTAATTCGAATTTATGGCTTTTTATTCTAGGGGTTATTAGATGTTGAAATATAGTGGGTTTTGTTCCTCATGAAATTTACAATCGATTGGTGTATAGCTTGTTAAAAGATGATTCATGGTTTGAACGGAGTAGTGTTTTGAAGTTTACGTCGGGTCACCGCAAACCGGTGAGTTTCTTGGCCATTTTCAGGCCAACTCAGGGGTTATTAGAATGATTTGATTGCATGGTTGTGTTCCTGGTGTTGTGTAAATTAAATTTGGAGCTTGTGGAGGTGTGAGGATTCCGGGAACGCCGTCTCCGGCGAGACAGGGCGGTTTTCCGGCGACGGGGGTGCAAAATTGCACTTTATTCCCTGTTATTTTGAAAACGATGAAGTTCAGTCCCTGAACTTTCCAGAACTTGCAAATTTAGGATTCCTGTTTATAAATTATTTAAAAATCATATTTCCTATTTATTTTAATTGTAAAAATTCATTTTTAATTTCTGAAAATTCCAAAAATTATTATTTTAATTCCAAAAATTATTTTTAATTCAAAAATAAATCTGAATTAATTAGTTAATTAATTTTAGTTAATAATTAATTAGTTAATTGGTCAATTAAATCGAAAATTAATTGATTAATTGATTTAATTAATTATTAATTGATTTTAATTAATTATTTAATTAGATTTAATTATTTATTAATGATTTAAATATTCTGAAAAATAATTTCGAGCTTTAAAATATTACTTTAAATTGTTTTCCAGGATCAATAATTATTAGAAAATTATTTTGAAGCCAGATGTGGCTAACCGAACCCTGTTTATGCTTTAAAATTGATCCAACGACCGGTTTTAATACCAAAAAATGTTTTAAAAATCATACTAAATACCCGAAAGCCTGTTTATGACTGGATACTTCTCTATAAATGGAATGTCATCGATTGTTTGACGTGCTATGTGCTATATGTGACTTGTTTGTTTGATGGCCGGTCTACATGTTCGGTGTTTACTTGTTTATAGCATAACTTTCAATCCGTTAATCAGATTTAGGTAAGACGAAGGGTAGATAGAAGTGTATATCAAATAGAATCGTATGAGTTGAGTATTGATAGATGTTTATGATATGTGAGCAGAAGAAGCAAGGCGTAGGAAAGGGAAACAGATAGTCGAGGAGTAGGAGATTGTTATTGGAAGTTAGAGAAGTATAACAAGCTTATATCAGGCAAGTATTCTGAATTTTCTCGAGATATATTATAGTTAATTGATAGTTCTTTCTTATATTGCAAGTGCTTTGAAGCACTGAACCCTAAACCTTGATTCCAATTGTTGATCTTTGAGCCGTAAACCTTATTAATTCTGAACCATTGATTGTTGTATACCCCAATATGAACCACATATATACGATACTACTCCACAAATACATACAAACTAAATGCCAAACACTGAATCAAATTGCTTACATACTCAAACCATTATACCTTATGCTTTCAAAGACCAAATCATTGCAACCTTGAAACTTTGATTCCTTTGTTATCCAATTCTTTCATTACCTTACAACCATTCTTTGAAATTACCATATTGATCTTTTGTGAAGATTGAAACCATTTCATTATTGAACAACTAATGTTGATTATGATTTAGTTTATTTCTTTACATTGTTTATTCTATTATTATGTTAGAATTGGATTATTTATACAATTGTGGACCAGATTCGTGGTCAGACCATATTGGTGGTCAAGTTAGGCCAATGTGTGCCTTAGATCCAGTAATTAGAGCAGAGTTGTGTGCTTTGCTCGGGGTTAGTGCGTGACTGATCAACAGCCTAACCTTGGTTTTAAAATAAAAATATAATATCCAATTCTAAATCATTAATCATTGTTCACTTGATACCTTAACCCTTTTCACTTGATGATCATTATTCTCAGTCTTATCATTGTGACTTGCTGAGCTAGTTAGCTCATTTGTGCGATGTTTTTATGTTCTTTTCCAGTTAAGAAGGAACCAGTTGGTAGCCAGGATCCCCAATCCAGTGCGAGAGCTAGGGGTCCAGGTTGATCGAGTTAAGCTAGCTGACAGCTTTTGAAATAGTTTAAGTTTGTAAAAGTTTGTAATTATGTTTTACATTCAGTTCTGAGTTTGAATAGTTGGGATTTGGACGTTTGTAATATAAAGTGTGTGTGTGTGGCTTGTGTACATAATTTAACCTGCTGCGGTCCGTGGTAGTCGGTAAGTAGGGTCACTTCATATTATTATTATCTTCATTATTGTTATAAGCCGGTTATAAATAAGGTGTGTGTGTGTGGACCCCAAACTTCTGACCCGGGTTTGGAGAGCGCCACAGGTTTGGTATCAGAGCTACAGGTTACAAGTCACTGATACAAGCCTAGGTTGACGGGAATGGGTAGAGGGTTAGGATTAGAAGTAAGGAAATAGAAAGATAGAACGTCGAGAGGATGAGTGCGACTGTATAACATGTATTAGTATAATTGGCGTTGTGGTTCGAGATTCTTATATTGCGATATAATTTCAGATAGCAGCGATGGCCGACTCTTTCATCTCCGTACCAGCTGATCACTCAGAGCCCTCAGTTGGAAGGACCATCTTCAGATCCAGATCCTGTTGTTCCCCAGTGTTGGCTATTTTACCTCCACCTATGTTGCAGCCCGTACCACTCCAGGCTATTCCACCCCCAGGCATGAGATCACTTATCAGAGGGACCCCCACCTGCTGATTCAGGTCTTACTGGTCACTCAGTTACAGGTGTACCTTTTCAGTCTCTTCCTATCTTGTCCCATATCATCAGTTCGAGGCTTGCTTATGGAGCAGTGATTCCTACGTGGTCAGATTCAGGAGCTATTACATATTATGCGTACCAGAGAGGTTGGGAGTGGTGAGAGGCGACTCAGAGAGAGACTCCAGGTATTCGAAGAGCAGCTGCTGTGAGGATTACTAAGGCTACTCATGAGGATATCACCCCTGATTTTCTTGTGGAGTGGGCTAAGTGGGTTCTAGAGGAGCTTGAGGAGATTGGAGGACCAGACTGGCCCCGAGCTAGAGGCACATAGATGGAGATGCTGATTAGTGCTGTTGTGGTTGTTTAGTATGTACAGTAGTGTGTAGTATGTATCAGTCGACTTTTGGGTTGTATTTGTAGACTAAATATGTTGACTAGTGAGTAGGTTTTTTCTACCTTTTGCTTTTACCTTCCGAACCGTTTTAACGCTTGTACTACCTAAAACTTTTGATCTATATATATGCGTACCTTTTTCTTTTCCAGCACTGTCATTTACTTTACTACACCTGTTTTACTTTGCTTTATTTATTGCACCAGTTATACCCTTGTGATACCATATACCCTGTCCCCTTAACTGTTTATATTCTGTAAAGAAACATGCAATTTACTTAGTCCAACTGTTACAACTGTTTTCAAAAAGAGATATTTCTGTTTTACAAAACTTTTCTTTTATGCAAAGGATTTGATTTAAAAGCTAAATAAGTTGTTTGATTCTTTACAGTAAATGCCTCCCAGAAGAAATACCCGCACCAACACCCGGAATGAAGAAAACCAATAACAATAATAACAACCAAGATGATACTAACCAGAATGCAAACCCAGGACCCATAGACCCAGCAATTGCCCAGATTCTTTAAATCTTGGCTCAACAAACAGTTCACCTGACACAACAGCAACAAAGACAAACAAATCCCCAGGTAACTTTCAAAACTTTTCAGGCAGTAAACCCACCAGAATTCAAGGGTTCCCTAGATCCGATTGAAGCAAATGTTTGGTTAAAGGAAATAGAGAAATTGTTTGATTTAGTTAAAGTGAAGGACAGAAAAGGTTAGTTTGCAAGTT